>NC_079153.1:1506433-1810495 GCF_947563725.1 Argiope bruennichi | reverse complement strand
CTGTATTCTTGCCATTCGTTCTTTCTAACAATTGATATTTTAATTTTGGAGTTTCATTTTGGACTACTGTTAGAATATCCAAAGAAAAAAAAACGAAGTTGATATTTTTGTTGGATCTAAATAGCACTTCACTGTGCTTATACATTAGATTCTCGCAATTCATCAGCAAAATGGTACTTGAAGATTTTAGGATGATTAGGAATAAGAGCATTGCATATTGAAATACATTTTAAATATTTTCTGTTTGCTTTGCAAATGGAAATGACAGATCCAGTTTTGTAAAATTAATTTTATTAATATTAAGAAACTTGGTAGTTAATTAATAAATGCTTTAATAGTTAATAAAACGGGATTTGAAAATAAATGAAATAGAGTCGATTTTTCCAAGCGGCAGCATAATGTATTTACAAATTATATTCATTTTTTTCTCGTTTTTTCTCTCACCAATACATAACATTTCCGTAGTATAGCTCCTTTAAAAACGTTTGCTCTTTTTTAATACCTAATATACATTCCTTTTAATATTTATGTGCATAAATATGCTTTCTAAACACTGCTTTTTAAAAATGTTGGAAGTTATTTTATATAAAAATATTAAGTTTTCAAAAATTTTCTTATTTAATTTAAATTAACCTGCATTCTTTTATCTGCGCTAAATATTTATTTTTATAACGTATTTTTTAAAAATTTTATTAAAAATAAATGGGGCAGTTTTAAAATGAATACTTTAACTGGATGAAATCAGCAGCTTGCTACATTCTTATTTTACAATTCGAGGAATGTTTCTTACTGTCTTACACCTGTCGATTCATCAAGAAAAGGAGCAGAGATAAATGTTATGACATTATCAATATGTCTTCGAAAATAATACCTCCAAAGTCTCTTTGGCTTAGCCGGGAGGATGAAACAAAATAACATTTAGTTCGAGCATGCACCGAAAAAAGTTGGGAAATACTACTTACGTTTCCCTTTTTTTTTTTTTTTTTTTTTTAAGATCCGTGGCACATTGTTTAGAGATCTAAAAGCTTTCGTATGTGCATTTTGCTGACTGTAGTTACAGACGATTCTCTCTGAAATAAGCATTGATCTGTGATTGCCCAAATAAAATGTGTGAAATATTGGCTATCATACAACATGGAAATTTTCTAAAATTGTGAAAGGAAAGTAATCTTACGTAAAACATTTGATAACAAATGAGGAGAAGGCGTTTAGATATCGAACTGGTCTTAAATAATGTTTAAAAACAATTGTCAGGATGTTGTCATATCCATGTTCATAAAATGCTCCAATATTTTAATATTTGAATACCAATCAAGGCAGTTGCTTGCCATCTTATGACATTGCTCAGCTGACCGAAGGATTTTGCTGTGATTATTCCAAAATTAAATGAGGAATAAGAAAGATGATTATCGTGTGAAACATTACTTTTGAATCTGCTCAGTTGGTCTTTCGTGACAGTTCTGATTACAGCAAGAAAATATTTTTAATCGATCTATGGCTTATCGCAGTCATTAGCAAGTTTAATATCGCCTTTGTTTGTCTCCTTGGGCATTTTAAACTTCCTCCATTGAAAGAAATGAGGCGGCTTACTTTGTCATACACACACCCAGAAAAGGTCAGAAAAGAAAAGGAAAAAAGAGGAAATGTGAATACTTCTAACTAGAAACAGGAAAGCCACCACCAGATCATTCAAGTATAAATAAAAATCAAGCTTCTAGGATTGTTTTGTTTTTTATTCGACATTCCGTCCGGCAGAGATGAAGACTTTTCCAACAATTGTCGTAAATAGAAATATCAAAAGCAAATCGTTACTAACTTACCAAAATTTTCTAGCGGAGATGTAACTAAGAAGGGGGGGGGGGGTAAAAACTTGACAAAGAGAGAAAGTAAGGAAAAGGCAGGAGGGTAAAGAGTCTAAGAAGGGGTAAAGTACTCCTCGCAAGGTGGAGGAACCTGCTTATGAGGAGCTTTGTATCCAAATGTTTACGCTTATCTTTATAACCGTTAAAAATATTGGTTACTTTCACAGCGGAACACTATTTTAATTCGGAGGCGATTAATAATAACATTTGAATTAAAATCTGGGAATTGGTGGCGTTGTTTGGGGAGACAACTTTGAGCATTTCGAAAATTTAGCAGTTCCGGACTGTCTTACATTCAGACTAATCTGTTAAAAGTCTCCGTAAAGATTTATTACGGAAAAACAATTCTATTAGGTTAATAAAATAAGCAAAAGTTAAATGGAAGAAATTTGACAGCTTATTAAAAAATTGATTACAGTTTCACAAAAAGTTCTTTAAAAATGACATCCATTCTTTGATTTATTCCTTTGTCATCTTAACAAAATTAATGTATTTTGTGCTTTGTTATAGAGGTCAAAGCTATACCGAAAATGATGGTTAAGTAAATGAATCAGAGAACAACAAATAAGAGCTAGTGTTTACTGATATCAATAATTTTGTATCATTGTTATTGGAATTTTCGACAAGTAATTTAGCCTAGACGGTTCTGTCCTGGTGTCAAATTCTTTACAGCTTTACCAATTGTAAGATGACCTCCAAACGTTAAGGCTGAATTTAATTGCTATCGTATTTGGCGAATTATCATTTAAAAGTTTAACGTTACAACCATGATTTTAAAACCATTCATAACTAACTCCCTCGGGTTTTTTAACTCATTTCTTGCATTCTTATAGAGTACAAATGTAACCAAATAAAGAATTTCGAGTGAACTTATATGATTCCCCCAATATTAGATTATAAAATATTTCTGAAATTTCGATTATTCGAAATTTCTATATTATGAATTATGAAAGAAAATTCTTCTTCAGTGGCTTTTTCTTTCTTTAAAGCAAAATGATTTTTTACTTCAATTTTTTTATTCACAGGAATGGAAGCATCCGCGCTACTTTTAGCGACCCTCATTGCTTGTATTGCGGTTATGATTGTACTTTGGGCAAGAAACAGAGAGAAAAACCACAACTTGTTCAAGCGCTATGGAATTCCTGGTCCCGAGCCCTCGTTCTGGTGGGGCAACTTAAAAGACATGAAGTGCAAACCAACCAAAAACGAAACTATAACTGCGTGGCTCAAGAAATACGGAGACGTATTTGGATATTTTTTGGGTGAAGTGCCGTTCGTCGTAGTGAAGGACTTGGAAATGTTAAAGCAGGTGAGACTGATTGCTACGTTTTACTTTTTGTTGAATACTTCTATAAATGCTGTTCAATTCACCGAATATTTCAAATGAAAATCGGAGGCTTGATGTTATGTAATATTTATCAACTTTGACTTGCATTGGTAGTTGATACATTAAATGGAAGAGAAATTCAAACATTTTTTATGTATATATAATTTTTATAAAGGTCATAATTTGTAAAATATCACGTATCAAGGTGATAAGGGCTTTCTGTCAATACATTAATCTGTATGTCTAGAGTAATTAAAATTGAATCATGGTTGTCAGTTGATAGTAAATATATATTTTTAATAAACACCTTAAAAATAAAAATTTTCAGATGTCTTAAATCTATGCATGGAGGACTCTCTCACAACTTAATTCTGGTCTTTCTGCACTCTTCCCCCAACGAAAATATTCAGTGTTTTAAATCTGGTGTCATCTATAGATGTATTAGCAGCATTCGGGTATCACAACTGCATTTAATGGGAACATACTTTGAATAGCTAATACATGCTCAAAGCTGAATCACTCTCTTTCGATCTTGACCAAACGCTTTACTCCATCGTTTCTCAACCTTTCAGTATTAGAGGCCCAGTTTTCAATCATAATTTTCATCGCTCCCCCCTTCCCCGTTTGCAATAAAATGTATACAACAATAATGTATATTGAGTATTTTGGATTCTGTTTTTAAATTATTTTTAACTAACTTTCCAAACAACAATAAAAGCGAGCCAACGTTGGCGAGAAACCGCATCTTGCATTTTGGACAAGCGGGCGGCAAACAGAGGAAGCGAATGAAAGTGGGGAAAATTTAAATATTATATTTGAAATGAAAGCCAAACAGAGAGATAACGTTAAAAGAATATGAAAGTAGAAAAATTCGTTTATGAAAGTTAACCTAGAAGGAGTGAGCTAAATTTAAAAACTGGAAATACATTTTTTCGAATAATAAAAGAAATAAAATAGAAGCATGACTAAACAAAAGTGAAAAAAAAATAAGCAATGTTTGTGGAAGGGAATCCACACGACCGATGCCGTCTCGAGCATGCGCGGAACAAATGTTTTCTAATGGGAAGAAGGAAAATGTTAGATAATGCAAGTTTCAATTCCAGCCAGTCTCATTCGAGTCGATCCTTTTCTCGCTATGGAATCTGTTGTGAATGTATATGTTATATAGGTTTTCGAATTAATTGCAATTCATCATATTAAATATTCACGGCAGAAGGCTTATGCAGACTCATGGATAAATTTTTAGGCGGAAGTAAGAAAGCATTAGACGATAGTCAAGCATCAACAAGTACACAGACGAGCGTGGTTCCGAAAATAAAATCAAGAAAATATTCTCAAGAATACTTAAATTTTGGGTTAACCAATACTGAAGTAAATGAAGAAGAAAGACCCCTGTGTATCATTCGTTCAAAAATGTTGGTCGCAGACAGCATGAAACGTAATAAAATTAAATGGCATTTGGAAACGCTTCATAGTGAGTACGTCAACAAACCCGGAGAATACTTTGAATTAAAATTAAAATAATATAAAAAGCAAAAATCATTTTTTTAATGAAATTTTGTCTGTGAATAAAAAAGCTTTAATTGCATCTTAGAAAGTTCATATAAAATATCCAGGTGTAAAAAACCTCACACCATTGGTGAAGACCTTATTTTGCCAGCAGCAATTGAAATTGTATAAACTATGTTTGAGGATAATTTTTCAAAACAATTTCAGCCCATACCTCTTTCAAATGATACTGTTGCTCGTCGAATTGGCGATATAGCTGAAGATGTACAGTGTCAGCTTTTCTCGAACTTGCGTGACAATTTGTTTTCAATACGGTTTGACGAAGCAACAGATAGTAATAAAGATGTTCGAATTTGTGAGAATATGTCAGTAGCAGAACTACTTTTCTGCAAACCAATAGAACTCAAAACAACAGCACTCGCAATATTTGCTACTTTAAATGATTTTATGAACTAGGCAAACATTGAATGGAAAAATTCCATCGAAATATGCACCGATTGTGCTCGTTCAATGTCCGGAAGATTCCAAGAAATACAAGCACTTGTAAAACAAAAATCGCCTCAGTGCGTATGGACACATTGCATGATCCACAGAGAAGTTTTGGCTTCGAAAGACATAAGTCCTAGTCTGAATATTCTGTTAACTACGGTTGTGTCCATATTAAATTATATAAAAATGAGACCCCTGAAATCGAGAATCTTTTCTGCACTTTGTAAAGACATGGGTTCAGTACATTCAGCTTTACTATTTTATTGCGAGGCAAGATGGTCATCACATGTGAAATTTTTGCAACGTGTTTATAAATTAAGAGAAGAAATCGCCATTTTCCTAGAAGAAGAAAACAGAACGGAGGCCAAGAATTTTCGCGATGGTTTATTTGTGATGAAATTGAGGTACTTGGTCGACATTTTCGAGAAATAAAATAACTTGTGGTGACGCGTTATAAGCCAGATAACAGCTACGAGACATGAGAAATTTCTTTTGTCTTGTGGTCATGTTACTCGGCTACGAACCATAAGGTTGCGAGTTCGATCCTCGCTTATCGCTAATAGCAACATTGGTGACTCGGACGTGATACGCAAAAAACCTTCATACAACTGTTGTAGCGCCCTCTATCAGAAATAAATAAAATCAAAGCTGATAAATAATCAGCCAATAAAAAATGAAAAAAAAAATGAAGCTGATAAACAATCGGCCAATAAATAAAATATGAAGCTGATAAATAATCAGCCAAAAAAAAAATGGATAAGACGCTACAGCCAATATATCACCACTAATAACAGCAAAAACAGGACAAAAAAATCGTTCGTCTCACCTCCGACGAACTGAAGGGGGAGTAATATGGTGACGCTTTATAAGCCAGATAACAGCTACGAGTCATGAGAAATTTCTTTTGTCTAGTGGTCTTGTTACTCGGCTACGAACCCAAAGGTTGCGAGTAACCTTTGAATCTTGGTTGAATCTTGAATTCCAAGGAGCAAATACACATATGTTGGATACAAGTGATAAAGTTAATGCTTTTTGTAGAAAATTGGAATTGTGGAGCAGAAATTTAAAACAAAAAACCTAACAATGTTTGCAAATGTGGATGATTGTACTAAAACTTACAAGGCTGAAGAAGAACATGTAAAAATTGTTTTTGTAACCATTGAAAATCATTTAGCCATGCTGGCAAAGAATTTTAATAAGTATTTTCATGCTGAAGACAAACTGATAGCAAGTTACGAGTGGGTTAGGGATCCTTTTCATAAGACTCGCGAAGGATTCTCAATTGATGAGGAAGAAAAATTACTAGACTTCACGACCGGGCGAAACTAAAAGGTAATTTAATCTATACTTATAATAAAGCTCAATGTGTGTGTGTGTGTGTGTTGGCGCTCCACAGGCCAGGTCATTTGACATACAACTATCAAATTTGGTACATGTATACCTTAGAGGTCGGGAATGTGCACCTGGGGTCCCTTTTTTGAAATGTTAATTAGAATTTAAATTATTAATTAAAAACTAACTTTCCCGCCAAAAAAATCTTCCCTTTTCCCCACCGCCAACTTTTCCGCCAAAAAAATCTTTCATTTTCCCCACCGCTAACTTCATTTTTTTTTCTCCCAACAGAAATGAGGCTAGGGTTAACTTTTTTCGGCGGATTATTTCAAACGATTCTGTTTATTTTCTTAATGTTTTATGCATTTAAAATTAAACATTGTTAATTAATCCCTGTTTCAGATTCATTCTGAAGTACTTTTGAATTAAAATAACACAGAATAAAGGAAATTAAAAATGTATAATCTGCATAGCGTTACCCCAACTGGCGTAGAAAAATTCACGCATTTGCGTTACCGGAGCTGGCGAAGAAAATTCACGCATGCGCATTCTGATTGTTGCCATGACAACCGTTATCAACGGTTGATTTAAATTATTTTTAGGTTAGTTGCATGCTTTTGTAAGTAAATTGTATTTATGTTAGTTATATATTTTTTGTATATGCTTATAGTTTTAAGTACATCGTTTTTTAAGTAGATTTTTTTAACCTGTTTTCAATTATTTAAATTATTTTTAGGTTAGTTGCATGCTTTTGTAATTAAATTGTATTTATGTTAGTTATATATTTTTTTGTATATGCTTATAGTTTTAAGTACATCGTTTTTAAAGTAGTTTTTTAAACCTGTTTTCGACCGATTATTTTAAACGATTCATTTTATTTTCTTAAAGTTTGATGCATTTAAAATTAAACATTGTTAATGAATCGATCTGTCCATGATGAATCTGAGAAAATTTTTTTGACAAATTCTTGAGATATTACATAACTTAAGAAAGATATTCTTTAGTGCCCATAAAGTTTGAACGCTCAGTGACTCTATTATCAGTAATCATATTATTAAAAAAAATGCTTTGTTTCAGTAAAAAATATTATATTAATTGCAGTTTAGTAATTTCCATTTTAATTTTAAGCATAAATTCTACCGGAACTAACAGAAAATTAGAGAGATACATATTATGTTATGGCTGAAGGACTTTATATTATTATGAGTGAATTACATGACTATCAAAATTTGAAGCTTTAAAATATTTGATGAAGAAGCTATTAAAGTAGGAATTACATAAAATATTTAATTATTAAAATTTTAACGACCATTAAGATTGGCGAACCGGCTGGTCGCCAAAGGCGGCTAGTAATAAATAACTATTTGAATTTTGGGCAGGAGTAATGATGATTTTTTTCTGGACTAAAAACAAGGGCATTTCACATTCTATTACCATTCAACATCCTACCTTTATAAAACTGGATTTTCTGCTGTGGCTTCTTTGAAGACAAAATATAGAAACAGAACTGAGCGTGGCTATTTCTAATATCAAGCCTTCCTTATAAAAACTTTGCTCTGCAAGACAGGCCCAAGGAAGTCACTAATAATTATTAAATTTTCTTTTAATTTAGTATGTTTTGATTAAGTAAGTTTTTATTTAGTAAGTTGTTTTACTTTAATAAGTTATTAAATATGTCGAAATGTATTTTGTTTTCTATGTGTATGTGTGCTTTCCTTTCAGTCTGTTAATCAATTTTTTAAAATAATATTTTCTCTTGGATATTTTCGTGCCCCCCTCTAGTGTGCTGCGTCCCCCTAGGGGGGGTGCCCCACAGGTTCGGAATCGCTGCTTTACTCTTTTATGTAAGTGAATTTATATAAATTAGTTTAACTGAATTTCAATCCATTAAAATTTTTTATGTTCTATTCTTCCTATCATTACCAACATTTCTTTCATATAACCAAAGAGTTAAGCATTCCACAAGATGGAACCTTATCTAAATCGCTCCATTTTCCAGTTACTGCATTTACCAACACGCAGGCAGGTGTAATCTCTGATGATTAAAATTCTTCCGACCTTACACAGTACCAAAATGTGGAAATTCATCAAAATTTGCATTAAGATTTTCTGATGATTATTTAATTTTCTTTTCATACATTCTGTACTTGAAAACGCAAAAACAAATTATTTTGATTATTAATTATTAATATTAAAAGTATTATTATTATTATTTAAAGTAATGAGACCGTTAAGTTTTCTTAACATTATTCCGATGCAATAAAAATTATTCAATTTCTTCTTTATTATAGATAATTTCACTATTAGAGCACTTTGTCTTAAGTGGAATTAAATATGTAGAAGGAAACGAAAAAAATTAAAGAACTTTTTTTCTATAAAATACTATAAAAATTACTACTATAAATATACAACTATAAAACACTATAAACACTAACTAAAAAAAATTTAATAATAAGAGTTCTTTTGACAAAAACATACTTGTCCATTTTCAAAATAGGATTATTTCGAGAGACAAGACAGCCTATTCTCTCTATATAAATATCTTTCGCCCGTCTTATTAAATATATATCCAAATATTTCAATAAGAAACTTCTGAGTAGTTATTCAGTCAAAAATTCAACTTGCATTTAAACATTGTTTTACAATCTGTTATTTATTTTGACATCCTTCATCTTTGTGCTGGTAAAAATGTTTAATCGCTTTTTTTAATTTTCAATGACATTAAAATTCTTGATTTCTACAATAATATGCACTCCGATGATAATGTAATGTTACTGTTCTTTCATGGAGGAATAATGAATGAATTTCTTACTCTTGGCTATTTTTGGTGTTGAAGGAGTCACACATCTGGCAGTGAATTTGAGAAAGTTGATTATTCAGAAACAATTTTGGTAATAAATTTTGACATATATTTAAGATTAAAACCGTCAAATACTAAAAATGCCAAAACAATTCAAAATGCGTTTACTACCGTATTTATAGAACAGATAGTATTTTTTACTGTGCGAACACTAAATTAACAAAACAAAACTTTTAACTGCATTAAGCACTGCAAACATTATGGTAAGGAAGTTACAGAACGTGTGTCGCAATAAAAATCAAAAGAAAAATTTTGAAAACATTCATTCTATTATAAATGTGCGGAAAATTTTTATTTATTTAATGTTTTTATAAGCTAATCAAACCTTTACGATTTTCACTATTTATCTGCAGCTTTATGCTAATCTAATCTTAAATACACTGTACATTCAAGATATTTTTTTATCTTTGTTCCAACAGATGTTCATCAAAGATTTTGAAATCTTTTGTAATCGACCCTTGCTGATGGACCTGCCACCTCTAAGGAAAACGCTTATTGGGTTAGATGGAAAACGCTGGAAAGAAGTGAGAGGCTTTCTTACTCCGCTCTTCACCTCAGCGAAGATCAGGCTGATGATAGACATTGTTAGCAGAAAAGTAAGCCACTGAGCTGTCATCTTAACCTTAAGGTTCACGATATGAAAATGCAGGATGATTCAAAAAAATTGTCCAAGAATTTGCAGAAATGTCACGATTACCAAATCAAGGGATATTAGCAGGTCCGGGAGATGTAAACGCAACGCAGGAGGTGTCGTTGTAAAGTTTCGGGAAAAACGGTTGAACAAAGTTCTTATTCCAATTTTCCTCTTTTAAAAAGGAAAACGTAAATGGGGCGACATTCTTTTCGTAAATTGCAAGACTTAATCGCGCGCGTTTTTCACAAAAGGCAACGGTTTGTTGGGCAAATTATTACATCTAGAGCTATTTTTTTTTGGTACAAAAACTTCACCGAGAATTTTCTTTTTAAAACTTCTATTATATTGTTAATTTATTAAAAATTATCTGCCATTTTAACTTTTCTTTCAATGAAGTGTATTATTGCATGAAGAATTATTTTTAAATAATTTAAAATTTACCGTTCATTTCATATCAGTGCATTGTTTCCTCTTTTCATTCGTTTTTCAAAATTAATTTTAAACATAATTTGCAACGATGCTATATTTTTTTATCGTTGTAATGAAATTTAAATTAGTTTATTGATTCGCAAATCTTTTACTAGCGCTATTTTACCAGCGATAGGTTCGATAAGCAGAATTGCATTCTTTGGACATTCATTCGAAAGCAGAATTGCATTCTTTGGGCATTCATTCGAAAGCAGAAGTTTCAACAACACCTTTATTAGAATGATGATATTTATAGATTATTATTCTTTTTAGAAACTGTGTAATGTAAAACTAATTACATAATGCAGTGGCTAAGGCAATCAAGACTAGGGGACAGAATAAATACGAATGAATCTAAAACGCTAGCTTGCATTGATCTTTCGGACTACGGGTTCGAATTTCATTTGTTCTTTCCGCTGAATAGCTACATTTCGAGGGATGAAGAATTCACGCTAGTGGTTCTGCATCCAACGAAGCAGTGCGGTGCACAACACTTCGGCATTAGGATTATGGGATGGCACTAAGATCATTTTCTCGGTCCGTAGAGACTTGACGGTTTTTTTAAGGGGGTTTTCTTCGCCATGCATTCGCTTTAACATGTACTATGACTTCTGGCATTCCATCCTTTACAATAGACATTGATTTCGTAAGTTATATTTTCAGCAACTTGCTTCAATATAAAAATGAATTGCTTTTGTCACCCTAACAGCTTTGAGAATTACTAGACAGTTATTTTGAAACAATATGTATATTAGCTTTTGTTTGACTCTCTCTCTCTCTCTCTCTCTCTCTCTCGGTATTAGCAATGTGGAAGTTATGCCGGGTTTACACTCTGCCAGTTAAAAAACGGCCAGTAGGCTGCGCATGCGTACAAAGGCTGAAAAATGCTGTTTGGGTGATGGCAAATAACTACAAGAGATACGGCAAGTACAACATGCCGCTGTATTGTATTTATTTTCTTACTGCACATGCGTTTGTAGAATTTGTCGGGTTGGGGGGGGGGGGGGCGTGAAAACATTGATTACTTATCATAGATTAATTCCGACATTCTTTGCTCTATGTTCTTTCTGATGCGAGGTTGTGTGGTTTTTTTTTTTTTTTTTTTTCATTTTATTTGCCTTTTCTTTTCTATAGTTTCCCAAAAATGCCATTTTTTATTTTTTATTTTACCATGCTTCTTTGTGTAAATATCCATGATTTTACTATAATACGCAGTGAAAAAGAAAAATTAAGTAACGCCAAAACGGCAATTTATAGTCAACCATGGAATGCCTGAATATATCTTATGAAATTGTGGCAAATATAAATCAGTCCCATTCTGTGCATGCGCTATCGACTGGCCGTCTTATAATTGATCGAGTGTAAACCCGGGATTATAATAAGTTTGTATGCTAAGGGAGAAAGTTATAATATAATAATTTGCAAGTTACTGATAAGCTGTCTGTAATCAACCTGCAAAATAAAAATTATTAACGCTCTCTCTCTTTTTGTGTATATAAACAGTGTGGAACTTACTGAAAATCATGTAATGAAACGCTTCTTCATGGTGCCATTTTATCTCTTTTTGAAGGTAGACATCACTGTCGATGTCGTTGCAAGGAAAGCGCAGAAGAAGGAAGCCTTCGACATGTACAAGGTTGTTCAAGGGCTGACGCTGGATGTTATAGCCGATTGCGCCCTCGCAATGAAAACACGCTGCCAAGACAATCCGCAAGACGCTTTACTCACATCTGTGAGTTACTGTTTTTTATATGAAATCAATTGTTCTAAAACTGAAACTAAAATATTCTTAAGTTTAAAATATTGCAACAGACATATTTTTTATTCATTATTTATCTGAAAAGACTTTATTCAGTGTCTTATATGACACCTATATTATAATAAATAATTTTTCATCGTAACTTATAGGATTAACTCTAGATAATTCGATATACGATACTGGTTTTTGGCTGACAATTAAAAGTAATTTAGTCCTTAAGTTGTTAACCCCTAATTCAGTTCAGTAACACAATATGTATGAAGATATATAAGCTATGGGATAGCCTAGTTACGCAGTATGGGTATTTTTTACAGAGCAATACACCAAAATGAAATGCATGAGTATTAGCTGGTTCTAAATTGCTATGAGTATTAGCTGGAAAATAAATTAAATTTGGCTGTGTTGCACTAAAATACTGAAATGCAAAGAAACACACAATTGAAAGTTTATATCCGGAAGAGGAATATGTGAATTTTTTTAAGATAAGCCTGATTAATACAAATGAGCATGGCATCGTCTCTATAAATAATATGTATCTGTCTCTTTCGGATGAAAGAGCCCTCTATGCTTAATGCCTTTCGTACTTCTGTCCTTACTAATATTAAATATTAAAATATCATTTGTGCATGATGTCTATCGACCTTTTGGTCCTCTACAGGGCGGATTGTTAGATTTAGAACAAACACATTCAATGATAGAAATTTCCATATAGGAGTATTTTTTAAAATTTTAATTATAATATTAATTAATTAAAGGCTAAGGAATTATGAATTTCTATGATAATTTCAGCAAAAACGGTTGCACAAAAATGAGATTTATACCATTTTAAAACTGTACGAAAAATATCTTTAGAACGCTATAAATTTAATTATCGTAAAAAAGTAAATTTCAATAATATTAAAAACTTTTTAAAAATATTTTATTTATTATTTTCGATAATGCTATAATGAAAGTGAAATCCATTTTTCATGACTTTTAAAGCTTTTTAGGCGGATGTTTTTCCTTTACTTAAAAATTATATTCAGATTTGCTTACTAACTTTGAAATAAAATATCGTTAAATGATATGTGATCAATATCATTTAACTAAACTTCATTACTATAAAAAAATCATCGGTGATTATTAATAAAATTGTAGACCTCAATTCTCTGGCACAATTCATAACATTTAAGAATTAGTTTTAAAGTCAATAACTTACTCTTTTAATATAGTTCTTTTGTTGTAATAAAAAGCAATTCGAGATATTGTTTCACGAGACTTTTCAGCACTATTATTATTATTATTTGAAATTTAACTCAAATACCTTGATTCGCCTCCTCCCCCTCTCCATCCTTTTATTGATTATTTTAATGATGCTAAGAGAAGCTTAAACTTCCATTTTTCCATTAGCTTCGATTTAAACATTTCTTAGATGCGATTTCAAGCACACTTTTACACCAGCAAAATAATTTTTACCGAAATTAATTATGCAACTTAAATTTAAACTATTTCGATTAGGATAACGAACAAACCAATAAACTGCGGTTTCCGTGCATAAAGGGTTACTTACAATGATATATAGAAAAAAGAATGATTTTCAGCAATGATTATTACAAAAAAGATTGTCTTAACATTCCACTAAAAAAAACATATTCTAGACGAACAAACCGTTCGCCAAAAGCAGCTAATAGTTTATAGCCACTATATGTGAACAATTTGATAATTCTGTTATCAAGCACAAGTCAACTGAAGTGGAGTAGTTTAATCAGCAACGCACCGTTTTAAAATATTTTCTTCATAATCTGTTCTCTGACACACAGGTTCAACATTATCTCCACGACGCCCATACTTCATCCACAGATTATGAATTCATGTTCCCAGCCGTAGCGTGCATCAAGAAAGTTCTCAATAAATTCAAGACAGCCAAGGAAATGACAGATCTCGTCGTGAGCAGCGTGAGCAAAGCCATTACTGAAAGGAGCAAGAATCCGGAAATCAAGAGCATGGACTTTTTACAGCTGATGCTAGACCGACGAGAGAACAGTAAGATTTCATTCAGTACCAAGCATTTACCCTCTTGTTCTCAAAAACAGGAGTAACAATCAGCAAATGGTTCACTTGTTGAATCATTCTTTCTTGAAACAAAAGTAATTGGTGAAACGTTTTATTCTCCTTAGCGTAGGCAGTTATTCCGCAATTACTGCTTTAATACCGAGTTTATACCGGCAGAGTCTTGGCTAGGGATTGCAATACCGGACCAAAAGTTCAATACCGGTATTCGGTATTTTTTAAATCTTAATACCGGGATACCGGTTTTAATACCGGTATTAGAAATTTTTGAAAAAGAAAGAAAACACAGGTGTTTCTTTGTTTTATTTGCCAGTTTTGTTAGAGAGTGTAAATATCACAGAAAATAATTTGTAACTTATAAATTATAACAGTATATAATCACAAAAAAGTTAAGAAACATCTTATTTATTTAAATCACAAAAAAGTGTAAATATCACTATTCAGTTTGGGGTACTATTACAACTTTCTGAAATGTGATCTTAAAAAACATAATGCATCCATTGTACTGTCATTAAGCCTGAAAAGTAATTTTGTGTAAAAATTACCAGATGTCGAAAACGCTCTTTCGGCATCTACGCTAGTTGGTGGTACTGTTAGCAATACGCAATATAGTTTTTCCAAGTATTTACCTCTAAATCCCCCATCTTCAAATAAATCGATTTCTCGTCGGATGGTTTTGGATATAGCTTATTTCTGTATTGTATTGTGGTTCGTTGAAATTTTTTTTATATATCGCTAATTCTAATTTTTGTTCAAGAGACAATTCCTTTTCACTATCGAATTTTTCTGAATGTGGATAGGTTTGTGAGTAAAAAATTTTAAGAAAATTTGCTATAAACTTAATTAGATTTGAATTTAGTTTTTTTTTTCTTCTTTTTCATCTTCATTTTTAAAATCTTTATAATTATGTAAATACCATAAGACATTTTCTATTTCGGTATGCCTTTCTTCTGTGCGATTTTTCTATGTAATATATAATTCTTCAGATAGTGATGTGTGCTGTTCTTTCAGTGACTGCAACATGAAATTTATTGTTGCATTAGCTGTTAATAAATTAGAATCTCTCCGACACAATGCCTCAATAGTCAGTTTTATTGGAAGTAGAGATGATATAGTTCTGGATATTAAGTCGAATTCACTATCTGAAAAATTTATTTACAGGTTTAAGTCGATTATTGCTTTTTGGATTGGACTTCTCAGTTTCAAAAATCGTTCCATCATTAGGAATAAGCTATTCCAACGTGTTTTAGAATCTAATATTAACATATATTCTGTTTTATTTTCAGTTAGTATATATTTTAGTAAAATATCCTTTTATAGGGGAGCGTTTAAATATCTTAACAATTTTTCGAACTTTATAAATTATAGGAAGCAATTCTTGATAGATTAATATTTCATCCTCATTAGCAATATCTTCTTCAACAATTACATTGTCATTATCTTCATTGTCAATATCACTCTCACTCTTACTCGTTTCAAAGTTGGAATCCGAAATTTTTATATCCACAGTATTTGGATTCTTCTGTTCTTTATTTTTGTGGTATAATACATCTATTACTCCTAATTGAATTCTATGTGCATAGCACAACTGCTGATTTGCACCCATTAACTCTCCAACTTTTTTCATAATTGTTGCTCCATCAGTCGTTAAGGATACAATATTTTCTTTCAGTTATAATTCATGTTTCGCTCATTTAGATTTAAGCAATTAATTAAGCCTTTAATTAGCTAATTAATTGCGCCCGTTATGGAGAACGCATACTATTTTGCTATGTTCGAGATACCTGAACATATAGTGGAGAAATTTTAAAAATTTCTAGTAAATACCGAAAAACCGGTATTTAAACTTGTGAATACCGGTATTACAAAATTGCACAAATGGCTCAAAATACCGGTATTCGGTATCCCGGTATACCGGTATTGCAATCCCTAGTCTTGGCTACTGGTGTAAAACCTTAACCGAATGGAACATAAGTCGCAATCAAATTGTCTGGTTTATTAGTGGTTTTTTTTATCAATACCTTCTCGTGAGTTTTCAACAATGGTACTTACTATTTCCTTTTAAGAGGAATGATAAATTTTATTATTGCTGATTCTTTTCAATTTCCTCAAAGTTTGTGTGTTCACATTCAAAAAAAACTTTGTGTAGTTGTCCAATCTAATCATGAACCAACGATTTATTTCTAAATTGTTAGGGATATATTTTACATTTCCAGGTGAAGAAATACTCCAAATGATGTAAAGAATTATATTTTATCAATAAAGAAAATCCTGACAAAATTAAATATTCATATAGATACAAGAAATATTCATATATTCTCCAAGTCATACTAAATAAAATATTTTTGACATATTAAGACTTTTTAAAAATGTTTCCTTCTTCTGCAACCTAAATTGGCCGAATTATCGAGCTTTAAATGTAACAATCTAAGATGATTTTATATCGTTTGAATGGTCGCCTGACGGAAGACGTACTTACCAACACAGACGCGCGCTCAAGATTGTTATTGAATGGTTTAAATTAATAAAATTCAACGCCTTTTTAACTCGATCACCTTTGGTGGTAGAAATCCAGTTTTTTTAAAAAGCATTGATGAGTCAAAAATATTTTTCTAAATAGGACTTACAGGACCATGAGCAGTATAGAAATTCAGATTTAGCAATTAATTTATGAATACATATACAGGGTGGTTATAATTAAAGTTACCCTGTTTAGACCTACGTAGTGTCCGCTCTAGTGGAAGGATGTCGAAGAAACTTGATATTTCGGTTGTATGAATCATGGCGAAAAGAAATCTGCAATAAAAAATTAGTTCAAATTTCGGCCAATAGATGGCGGTTTTCATGTACGATAAAGGCCATTATGCAAATTTAGAGTAATTTAAAAAGCCAGTACTCACTGCCGCAAAATCATTCTTCGCCATGTCGGTAGAGAAAAAAGGAAGAGCTTTGTTGATAAAGTTGTTTTATCAGAACAGCATAATTTGTCAGCTGCACTGCGAGAATATCTGTGCTTGAAAGACTTACGGAAAGGGCCTATGTCCAGGCAGGCTTTGAAAAAGATGATTATAAAATTTGAAGAGACTGGAGAGTTGGCTGTGGTACAAGGAAGAGAACGGAAACGGATTTCAAATGAAACTGCGGAAGATGTCGCTCTTGCCGTGTCGAAAGAGCGTCTGATTCGTGATATTCTTCATCAAGTGCTCAATCGGTGACACGTGATTTGGTCTACAGTACGAAATGTTCTTCGACCCATTGTAAAGTGGTCAACATGCACATCCATCATGTGCAAGCGCTAAATCCTGCAGACCCGGAGAAACGAAATCAATTTGCTAGAATTTTTTTAGGCAGAATAGCCATTGACAATTCATTGCCTTGGAACATTTTGTGGTCGGGCGAGGCTCATTTTACCCTAGGCGGAGCAGTTAATACTCAGAACTCTCGCATATGGGGTACTGCAAGTCCTAATGATGGGAATGAACAGTCTCTACATCCTGATTACATTACTGTATGGTGTGGTTTTACTGCTGATTTCATTCTTGGTCTTTTTTTTTTTTTTTTTTTTTTTTGAGGAGAACATGCCTCATGGCCCTCAAAGGTGTTCCGTTACGGGTGTCCGTTACCGCGACCTTCTTCAGCAGCAAGTCATTCTTGCGTTACAAGAACGAGAATGTTTAGGGATTACTGTCTTCATGCAATATGGTGCACCACCTCACATTGCTCGACCAGTGACGGCATTGCTTCGTACCCATTTTGAAGATCAATGGGTAATTTCAAGAAGTTTTCCAACTGCCTGGCCTCCACGTTTTCCGGACTTGAATCCCTGTGATTTCTGGTTATGGGGATTCCTGAAAGATTGTGTCTATGGAGGAAGCATACGGACTCTGCATGAATTGAAAGCAAGTATAACACGTCATGTTACTGAAGTTGATCGAGAAACCCTTTGTGCCACTGTTGAACACGCCATAACACGCTTTGAACATGTGCTTGACGAAAATGGAATGCACATTGAACATATATTGCAATTAAATAAAGTTCTTAACTTCCAAATTGTGTTTTTTTTTTTTTTTTCATGCACAGCCTTCTCACCTGGCGGTTGAAATTTGAACTATTTTTTTTTAATTGCAGATTTTTGTTTCCCATAATCCATACAATCTAAGTATCAAGTTTCTTCGACATCCTTCCACTAGAGTGGACACTGCGTAGGTCTAAACAGGGTAACTTTAATTATAACCCCCCTGTATTTTCCAAAAAACATGAAATATAATTATTTGCATCATTTAAAAAGTTTTTTTTTTCATTTGAAAATATATTTCTGTCCCCAAGTTTGAAAATAACTTTTGAATTGTACTGAAAGTATCGTTTCTATCCTTTGCGAGATTTTCTTAGTAGTACTTCAACAACTGCCGAGTACCCAATTTTAGCATAAAATAGTATTAATCAGAAAGAGAAAAAATGTGTTCCAAATCAGATTTGATACCTTGTAGTGCAATGGAAGCGAAGAAATCGCTGATCGCACCGATTGAAATAAACAGTCAAATATTCATGATCACCTTCCTTCTGCCTGATTTTTAAATTTTTCCTTCATGATTTGGAAAGAAAAAAAAACATGCTTCGAATTTATTCCGATGACTTCCCGGAAGTTGCACGCTGACATGGATGTGCTGAATGCATGCAAAGCCGATAACCAGATATTATCTCGAAGCTAATTCCATTCAAGAAAGGACCATCGCTGATGCAGTCGGACCTAGACGATTCGGTAGTAAATTTGGCAGTTTGTGTCTGAAGGATACCAGGCTCTATATGTACCTAAGAATAGTGAACTTGTTGCACTTTACACTCGTCGGGTCCACCTGTCTTCCCGTTAGTGAAGAATTGAAGGTTTGACATAAGAGTGACGGTGTTTCTGTCGTCATTTAATCGATGTTCAGAATTACGAGATCCATCGTCGAGCGCCGTTTCGAAACGGGACGTGAATACCAGAAATAAATATCCTGGTTCACTTTACCAAAACAAGACCTAAGCTGTCTCAACTTTACCCAATATCACATACTACAAAATCTTTTCCTCCAAAATAATAAAAGATAAAGAGAACTCTTACAAACAAGATTAGGAAAAGAGTGATCCTGCTTCATGCAATGAAACCATTGACCACGGAAGGTAACGAGATGCGCTCAGCACCCATTGACCACGGAAGGTAACGAGATGCGCTCAGCACGATATCCGAAGAGATAGGTTTTCACAGTGGATAAATGAGGTGAAAAGTGAAGAAAGTTTTTATTTATTTTCCCGCCCTAGAATCGCTATAATAAATTGAAAACTGTCCAGCTCTGTAATTGGTATTATTCACTGGAAAATGGCCGAAACTGCGAAAGTCGCAATTGAGAGTGGGTGTTCGTGATTTGAAATCCTGCAAATATATTATGATTTCTGATATTGTGATCAAAAGCAGATTTTTATACTGGTTATTTTGTTAACAGTAAATAGAAATGAAAACCCCTTTAAAAAATAAAATAGTAAATAGAAATAAAAGAACATATATCGGTGAAAATATAATAAAGCGAAAGGATATGCATTTATTTAAATTTTTTTCAAACATCTCATGTATTCTTAAGAATTTTTTAAAAACTACATCGTTGTGGAAACAATTGTCATTGGGAATAGATATTTAAAAATGGCAACAGCAAAGATATTTTGTTATTCAACAAATAATGGATTGCGCATCTGTTATTTGAAGGAGGATGGAATATATATATATATATATATATATATATATATATAAAAGTATTAGAATCAAGTTAATAGGAAAAACAAAAATCAAATAAAAATTAAACCAAAAAAATTATTAAAAAATATTAAAAAAGAATCCGGCCTGAAGACTTTTTCAAGGGTCACCCTCAGGCAGGGATTCAAATAAAGGGATTTTTTCTGTGAGGACATACAGACATTAAGTCTAATAATGATTCCTCGTGACCCGAAAATCCCCCGAAATTATGCTCAAGAGATATACCATTTTAACAGAAAGGAAATACAAAATAACAAATTAGAAAAAACCACAAAGTAAAAATACAATAAAAACAATAACAATAAAAACAAAAACAGCATTAAAATTAAAATTAAAAACGAAAAAGCCAGAACATACCATCCAACAGTGAATGAAACTTTAAACAATCGATTGTGATTTCCTGTTTATGAAAGTTAACGGTAAATTATGTAAACAGAGGTAGGCACCCAGCGCCATCTATTGAGTGATCCAATATGCAAGTAAATTTCTATTTTTATTTAAGCCAAAAGATTAATCCCAAACCATACCTTGTTTAATTAAAAAATTGACATTACAGTAATTTCTAGGAAAATCATTTTTAATTAAATTTTTAAATTTTCAATTTCAATTGTATTTTTACTTCGTGGTTTTTTCTAATTTGTTATTTTGTATTTCCTTTCTGTTAAAATGGTATATCTCTTGAGCATAATTTCGGGGGATTTTCGGGTCACGAGGAATCATTATTAGACTTAATGTCTGTATGTCCTCACAGAAAAAATCCCTTTATTTGAATCCCTGCCTGAGGGTGACCCTTGAAAAAGTCTTCAGGCCTGATTCTTTTTTAATATTTTTTAATAATTTTTTTGGTTTAATTTTTATTTGATTTTTGTTTTTCCTATTAACTTGATTCTAATACTTTTGTATCAATTCATCTGTGTTTTAGAAGTAGCTGCAATTGCGCTCTCTAAATACTATGAAGTTCCTTTTTGGTTTTAGTTTAAATAGTTTATAAATTTTAGTTGCGATTTCGAAACTGTTTTTGTTTCGTTTTCATTTTAGTTTCGTTTTCAAACTTTTTCTTACTTTAGATTGGTTACTTATATATATATATATATATATATATATATATATATATATATATATATATATATATATATATAAGCATTTCTATGAATTTAGGAATACATCTATAAAAAAAATTTCTTGGTTCATTTTTTTCTCTTTCTCAAAATTTTTATTTTTATATTTTCCTCATAGAATGGAATTTTTTATTTGAAATTCATTGAAGCGATTTCGGATGAAAGAGGTTGTTTAAGGCTTAATAAATTTGATCCTTTATGTCTTAAGTCCCCATATTATTGCCCTATCAAATAACAACATAAAATTTTACCAAATCTATAATATTTTTGTCATTTCTATCTTTAAAGGAAACGCTGTAAATAAATCGAAAGTTAATAAAAAATGGTTGCTAATCGTTTTACAGTGTAAATAAATACTTAAATGTAAATAAGTAATAAAATAATTCATATTTTGGATATAAAGTAAATTGTTCACTGCTCAAATTTATCTTCATTTTAATTTCAGATGAGATTGCGGCTAGTCTTTCTAATCAGGACATTCTTCATAATGTGTTTCTTTTTATTCTTGGCGGCTATGAATCGTCGTCGATATCATTAGCTTTTACATTCTATTTACTAGCGGAACATCCAGAGATTCAAGAAAAGCTGTATGAAGAGATTAAGAAAGCAAATGATGATAACTACATCACAGTGCAAAGTAAGCTTAATTCAAAAGACTTTCATTCTAACGGGTTTTTTTTAGTTAAATCGATCGTTTCAATTTTTCTCTGCAGTGGATGGATCCTCGTAAAGGTTTGTGCATTCAAAAGCTTCATTTCTTCCTGCCCTTGACTTTTCATCTTGACTCAAGCTGACCGTAATGCATTTTGATAGAAACTATTTTTCACTCTTTTTCATAAAGGCTGGTCGAATGCTATCATTTAGATTATTCTTTGAGTATGAGTTAGTTTATACTTTACTAATGAGCTACTGAGTATTCACGACGCAACCCCCTTCCCTTTCTGCAGAACTAGTGACCGCCCTATAATCATCCTTATACAGTTTTACTAACTTGTTTTATAGTGTCAACCAACTTATAGAAAGATTTCTATTGAAGAACAAGGATAGATAACTCCATGGACAATTGGTAAGGAGAGAGATCCTTCATATCTTCGGGTGGCTTAAAAAGGGGGTAGGGAGTGGGAGAAGAGTTATACTATTTCTTTGATAAAATCTCCACATCAAAAGATGTATATCTCACATTTAATATTTTCGTTCTTAAAACAATCCCATGTTGTAAGCAGATTGTTACATGCATCGGAATGATAATTTATTTTGACTCTTCGCCTACCATTTTTGATTGACCGCATGGTCTCGTGTTCCCTTGCTACTATCACCAAAACGCTCAAGAACAAGATTGCAAAACTCCTCGTAAGGTTTTCATAAAACACATCAGTAAAATATATCTATAGGTATATAAAGTGTTATCATTATAGGAAGATCAAGCAGAAATTCTCTCTGTATACTTCTGAGCAAATAGTACATCCAATCCAGTGACTATATTGATAAACTGAAATTCATGGAAGAACTGAATCCCTCCCCCACTGAACTGATAGAACTCATCTCCAAATGGAATGCGCAAGGAAATTACATCATTCTCTTGTTGCAGAGAACGTGATTTCAACTCTCTCACTTATTAATCGCATGCATGAGCGCTCAAACCTTGAGCAAATAAAAAACTACCCTTCGATTTTTATCGTGAGGCTTTGCCCTATTAGACAAGTTTGAATATTCTAAGCAATCATAGAATGAGTGAACTAGAACCTTAAATCTTCAAAGTTGTCAAGGGAAAAAGTTAAAAGAATTTAAAACAAAGATTTCAAAAAAGAAAATTGAATTTGATGCCTCCAATCGAAAAATTTACATAAGCCAATCTCGGACTACGAGTATAGAAATGAGAAAGTGCGTGTACTGATTAGGTGCCAGGAATGAATCAATTCTACAGAAGTCTCCCCTAGCATATCTTATGCCTCAAAGATATGAAATGAACTTTAATGGCGCTGTCTCTAGAGAACGCAAACATTTAGAAATTACTTTGCTAGCTTGTCAAAGATCGTCAGTTGTGGTGGGTGATCCTAAAGAAGTTATAACCCACCTAAAAGAAAAATTAATCTTTTACTACAAAAAAATTATGTGGAAAATACTATCTAGTATAAACTAAAAATATTTCTTGCTTCAACGGATAATCAGACTTACGCAATGTCTAATCGTAAACAAGAAACTAAAATCGAAAACCTTTGAGCTTTCTGGTGGGAAATAACTCAAGCCAGCTCTCCTCAGATTTCTTGTTATTTTTTTACATCACCTTTTATTAAAAGTAAACTTTAAATTTTAATTAAACTATAAATCTTTTTCCATCTCATATTAGTCCCATGTAGTAAAACACTCGCCACTGCATGCTTAAACCAAGTAAAAAATAGCAATTTAAAGTCTGGCAAGAATTGGATATTTATGTATCACAAATCTTCAAAAGCCAACATTTTCAGCACAATTAAGGAATTAATAATTGTCCCCATTGCATGAGGGACTTGTGTTTAAGTAAGCAGGCCCTCGTGAGTAGGAAAACTTCCGCAATAAGAGATACTCTCATTGAGCGAGCTAACTGCAGTGAAGTTAATACAGCCGACTTCAAAAAATGCATTAAAAACCCCATGCACAGAAGAAACATCTAACTAAATTCATCTTAGATACATTTTTCCAGCTGTCAATAATCCGTTCCTAGAATACGCAAACGATCAAGGACAGCTTGAGAAACATCGAAGCTCCCCAGAAAAACCACACAACACACAGCTCCGAAGAACGTTTCACGATTCATCCCTCGTTAAGCCACGCATCCACAAACTCATATCCTCATGCAGTTTGGTAGCAAGTATTCGCCATATCAATATG
Source organism: Argiope bruennichi (assembly GCF_947563725.1). Classification (NCBI taxonomy): domain Eukaryota; kingdom Metazoa; phylum Arthropoda; class Arachnida; order Araneae; family Araneidae; genus Argiope; species Argiope bruennichi. Next base: position 1,786,435 of record NC_079153.1, on the reverse strand, counting down.
ATGTCCTTGAAGCTATATAGAACAAGCTCACAGAAATGACACTCGAACTTTCTCAAGTGATGACCACCGTAATGCAGTAAATGATGGCTCCATTTAATATCATAATGGCAATTCGATTTCTGGTTTAGTTTCATTCAAATTCTGTGATTTCCCTAACTCGGGTTACCAAAGTACAGCAGCTTAAGAAGAAGTGCTTTTTGCCCTGAAACTGAAAAATACTTCTAACAACAATCAGAGTATATATAAGATTTCATCTTGCTCTGAATCTAAAAGTTAGCAAGTGAAATAGCCAGTGCCTCTTTAGACCCATTATATGCCTTCAATTTATGACGGAAAACGTTTAACGTTTTACGACAAACAGAAGCAGATGGCGGGAGCAAGTATCCATCTCTTGATGCCGTTGAGATAGACAAATCAATGACTAACATTTTGCTTAGCGCTTTTCCCGGAAGTGGTCAAGAAATTGGAGGAGAACTACTCCAACAATAATGGATTTCAGAACACGTGAGATGACTGTTTTTCATTATTGGATTTATCTGCTACTGAAAAAGTGGTTGGTGGCGTGAATTGCATTTATTTAAAGAAGTTGGGTAATCCACATGTATCTCCGACAGTACGTTTCAGTTGGTGGAGAGACACAAAGAAAGTAACTAAAAGTAACGACAAAGAAAAAGAGGAAATCTATGCCGAGTTTTATATAGTCTTATGGAATGAAGAAATTTAACTTTATTTTCAAGCACTAAATAATATTATCTTTCCTTTATCGTGTAAACAGAGAATAAAGAAAATAAAATGCCTCCACTTTATTTCATTCCGAATTTGGTGCTGTATTTTCTTCCTTGGTGCTAGAATTCGTTTTAGTATAAAAAGAGCATGAAAATGACAACAGGTTTGAGTGTATATTACACTCAAACCTGTTGTCATTTTCATGCTTGAACTTATTAATAGACTGAAATAGATTATAATAATCAAAAAGAAACGAATGCCAATTAATATGAAAGATAGCTGAAAATGCAATGACTTAAATTCATCTGAAATTTCTGTATTTTAAATGTAAATTTTATGTGATGAAGTTGGAAGATATAAACCTTTTCAGCTAGTTTTATTCAAAAAATGAAATAAATACACAATCCAACATTCAATAACTAACTATAAAAGAAGAGACAGAAATCAAAGCAATCCAAAGTGTTTTATAAATGCATCATCCAGTTTTGTATATTCAATCGAAGTTTTAAAAAGACATAAAATATTATGAAATGCTACCAAAGATTTTTTTTTTATTTAGAAGTTAAAAATTACTTCGGTATTTTCTTGCAATAACATTTTTAAATATTATCATACAAAAACATTTTCGCACAAAAATTCAAAAAATGACCTTATTACCGATACTAATTTAATTTTCATCCATGTTTTCCATTTCTCTATATTGAAATGAAATTCGAAGCATTTTCATGCTTTCTACAAATATATATATTTGATTGCATATTTTTCTTCTATTTTAAAAGCTACAGAATAAAAATCCCATTTATAAATAAACATTCTTTTGTAAAGTCAGTACGAAAATTTATTTTCTTAAAGTTTATGAGATTTATTTAACAAAATCCTCTGAGAATCCTGCCATTCATCAAAAAATGCATACGGAATGGTGAATGATTCCTTAATTTTATGATCAGAGCATTCAATTTTTCTAGAATTTCGGAAATTTTCACAGCATGCTGTTGGATATGAGCACGTGATGCAGTTGAACTGCGCAGTTCCGATTCAGAGCTGCTGCTGAATGCACGTTTTGCCTGAGACAAGTTAAGACACCGAATAAGACTGCCTTGCTGTTAGATGAACTGGCATTCATGATATCACGTGATTTGAGTTTATTAGAGCTTTTCGTGCAAAAAAAACAATGCATCAATATACGAAGTCTACAAAATTAAAACATTCTTAAATTTCTCGCTTAAAAATACTTGTTAAAGGAGCCACATTATTAATTTTTACATGAGAAATTCAATTAATTTTCAACACACCCAGGAACATGCTGGTCATCTAAAGGGACTAGAGTATTAATAGAAAGGATATGTAGCTCACACATACAATAGTATATATGATTAGAAATATACTGGTTGCATTATGAATTCGTGATACTTCAAGAATTCATAATGCAAGAAATAAAGCTCTGAAAAATTTTCGATTTGTGCGAATATTATCAGAGACAATGGATTTTTTTTAATCAGTGGACGAGAAAATATTATTCCAAAAAGTAACGAAAAGAAGGCTATCACACGTCGTTCTAAAACGTTTTATATAAAGCAGGCCAGCAGTTAAACACCTAGAATTGGATTCTTCATTCGATCCTACAAACATGCTATTGTTACTAGATCGAGCGCTGATGGTTGCAAGAATAATGAATCCACAACTATTGCATTGCAAATATACCATGCAGAGAAAGGATTGAACGCGCCAAAAGGCCCTATTTCGTTAAATGGTTGCTGCATTTAGCACGATGTTTTGAGGAAATCGGGAGCTTGGACGATCTTATACACAAAGTGGCAGACCATCCTTAAACGTGGGCCATGACTATGTTTTAAAAAATGCCACGAAAAAATTGACAGTAAAAACACCAACGGGGAGTATCAGTGCTTGTGAAGCTGGGAAAATAACAGAGATTCCGATATCTCGTCATTTTGACATATTCTTCATGGAGTCTTGCATATGCATCCGTACAAAATACAAGCACTTCAGCAGTTATTACCGGATGACTATTATTAAATAGAAGAGTAAACTACATTGTGGCATCTGAGTTACATGGGCGCTTGCATAAACGGTACGTGATTACTTTGTGCCTGCATTACAAGAAAGCCAAGCGTTACCTTCATGCAAGCTGGTGCTTCACTCAGTTTGCACTTGAAGTCAAACTGCTCCTATTTGACATTTTTACTAAAGACCTAGCCATAAGTTGAGGTCGAAAGTTTAAGTGGCACTCACGATCATCAAATTTGAGCCTGACAAATTTCTGACTGTGGGGATACTTAAATTCTCAGGTTTACTGTGTGTTCCATACACTTTGATGGAAATAAAATATGCCATTGGACAGATTATCAGTGACATCAATGTCGGCATCTACACTCAGTTGTAATAAGCGTGATGACGCGTCTAATTTGTCTTATATCTTGCGGTGGTGGTCATAATATTAAACAACTTTTACTTTAAAATAAATACTTAGTGCCGTGTTATTGCAATATGTTTCATTGTCTATTTTTGTTTTCCTGATTTGTGCAAAACGATTCTGCATGAAATGTAAGTACCTACTTTTGGATATTTTTGTAATTTATATTTATATATGGGGAAAAATCCAATGTTCTTCCAAATCAATCTAAAAATATTCGGATCATATCAGCGCAAATCAAAATTTTTCCAAAAATTATTATTTTATTATGATTTCTTAAAGTTTGCGCGAATTTATGACGTACTTTGAATCTCTGCTCTTGTATATATATAAAATACTCTTGGGTAAAAGTAACAATTTATTTCCATTAAAAATTACAATGCAACTTCAAAGAAACAAGAAATATATAATTTTTAAATATTCTAGTTGCAATAGAAGGCATAAAAATCCAAGGTAAAAACTGTTTAGATAGAGACAACAGCTTTAGCTTTACTGTTTAGCTATACTACACACTTTTAAATTTTCCTCTGGTTTCCTCCTCCTATTCTAAAGAACTGCCTGAGCATTCATCGTTATAATATGACCCATTTGTTCAGGAAAATATTCGCACAGAGAGTTCTCTCCGCAACATCTCTTTGAATTATCACAAGTTAAAAGAAAAACAGATTCGTCAGCATGTCCAATACTTTCTGAAAGAAGATAGCTATCTCCTGCCCATCGCTACCGTCCAAGCAAACATTTATGGTATCCAACTATTTACTGCATTCCAAATATTTTCAGGAAGATAAGAAAAGTTCTACTTAGGTAAAAAAAAATTATTAAAAAATTCAGTAAATAGTTCTTTGGACAATCCATGATTTAAGATCCGAAGGGAAAGTTTGAGGCTCGAAAGTTCTATGCCCTTTGAATGCCTTTTAAGCAATCATTAAATGCAATGAAATCCGACATTCATCTTCTTTATACTTACATACAATAAAAACGAAATAAACCAAGATAAGAGGTGGACGATTAATTTTTTAATGCTTATCCCCATCTTCTTTTGTAAATGCACTAAATTATGTCATAGTAAAATAATTCTGATTATAATTGGAAATTGAAAATTTAATTGTGAAAAGCCATGTAATTTCAGTTAAAACAACGTAAGTACTAGCTTGAAAGTCTTATAGATTTTTGATGAACTAATTTGTTTTTTGCGAAGCGGAAATCATTGAAATATGAAACAATATCGGTTCTTTTGATAGTTGTGATGGGCCAACGAGCTCTATTTTTCAGGATTCTCTGGGACAGTCCGGTATCATATCTTGAATGATTTCTTTAACAGACGTTCGTTTTCCCGAATTTTAGCCCCTACGATGATAATTTTTCAGGTAATCTTGGAAGCCTTCATTTCGTACCATTTGCAACCGAAGAAATTCAAGGATTTCCAAACTTTCTGCAATACTTACTCACCGCAGGAAGTAATTTTTATATAGTTCATCTCATGATGTCGAAAAACTCTATACTTGTTCAAGCTAGTATCACTGATGTATAGGCTGTTTTTTGACCAGTGATAGCACAAAAGATAAGTACTCAATGGAACAATGCATTACTTAATAAAAAATAAAAGTGAAGGTAACTCTACAAAAATCTTTTTCTATAAAAGTTTTCAAAAATGTTTTAATGTAACGGACATTCCTAATCAATAACATCTGTTTCCAATCACCCATTTCCTTTGAAGTTACACATCAAATTTAGGTTTTTATCTTTTTCAGATCTTCCATATCTCAATCAAGTCTTAATGGAATCTCTTCGATTATACCCTCCACTTACAAGATTCATAACTCGAGAGTGCAGTGAAGACTATCAAGTAGGATCAGTAACAATACCGAAAGGAGCTATCGTTGAAGCTCCCGTTTGGGACATCCATCACGATCCAGATCTGTGGCCAGACCCGTGGAAGTTTGATCCGGATCGTTTTTCGCCAGAGAACAAGGCATCTCTGAACACCATGGCTTACATGGCATTTGGAATTGGTAGGAGAAATTGCATAGCAGAGAAATTTGCTCTAGCAGAAGCAAAACTAGCGATATTTAGACTGGTGAAAAAATTTCAATTTGAAGCGTGTGATAAGACCAATGGTCTACTGTCTTTGATATGCAGAAGTGTCATGACCTTTCCAGCCGCTGGAATCAATCTGAGAGCAGTACCAAGAACTGCTACACTGTAAAATAATAATAATAATAAAATGTATCAATAAATGCAATTCTTTTTCTGTGGCATCATTCTTTTAGAGTAAACATACAATTAATATTTTGTGCAATATTAAAAACATCCTTACTAATAACAGAGAGAAATATATGCATGTGCGTTTTAATTGCATCATACACATTCAGCTGCCATTGCAAGAACTGCGAATGAAAAATAGTGGCACCTTCAAATTGAAATCTATCATAACGCCATTAAGAAACAGGCATAATCGGCCGGCAGATCTGAGTTCTACTCAGAATGAATTGTGTGTAACTTATGTGAAAGGAAAAATGGGACTCCAAAGTTTCTCTGCGACTGCGAACACACAAAATGAAATCGTACATTCCGATATGTTAAGAAAGATTAGACCAATATTACTGGATAGATATAACAATTTTGTTGCCTTCATTGAGGACTTTTCATACTATTTTTGTAAAGTCCTTCAAAAAGTAACCAGACACTGCTCTTTATTCCGAAAATAATTAACTCAAAACAAAATTGAAATTGTCTATCGTTGCGGAAATATGTTCTTTATAAAAACACTAAACATTTTCTTGTCTAAGGGGTCATCCTCATGTTTAGATTTACACAAACTTAAATTTTTCAAATAATAACCCCTGATTTCTAAGAGACATCTGAATTGCATGTATAATAATACCTCAAATACATGCACTATTTAGTAATTTTGAGTAAAAGGTTAACGAGTTATAAACAAATTAATATTTGAATTTCTGATGTTAAATGAGATTTTCCATTTTTTTTTCAATATATTTCAAAATATAAGGAATATTTGATAACACTTCTTAAATTGTATAGAAGTATCCAGTAATCAAGGCAAAGTTTATGCATGTTTAAAAGCATGAAAGGCTATTTTATATCTTTAATTAATTTTTAAATTCACAAGTTAAACATTTTTGAATAGGAACTCAAAAGTTTTGATTTCACTCAAAGGAGCAAGAGCTAAGAATCAATGATTCCAATGATTTGCAAATCTTCAATTACTGATGAAAGCAGAGAATCAAAATTCTATATTAAATATAAAATTTAAATAGTGCGAAATATATGAATCCTTAAAGCATTACTGGATAAAACATAAAACCAATTCCTGATGTGTAGACAATGCAATCGCACTAGTTTTCTCTAAATACCATATTTTGTAATACAATAATAGCTTGTAAACGTTTGAGCAATTATTTTCTTGATTTAACACACTTTCTGGTAAAAAGACATTAACTGTAAAAAATTCTTAAAAATGATACAAATTATAGTTTGATAGGAACTTGAACAAGCAAATCAACAGCTTAAAAAATTTTTGTGTTTCAATTATAAAGGAATGTTTCCTAAGATACGCACCTGACTTTTATTTTTTAGCTTATCCAAAAATTTAATTTAAGTTAGTTTAATTAATATCAATTGCTATTCTCATCCAAATTTTTTTTATTTATTTTAAATAATATGCCTTTATTACTTATCCTTTATTTCTTTCCAATTAAGAAAACCAAAGAAGCAAGTTTCCTTTGAGCATAAATTTCGAATTTTAATTTAATCTTATTTTATGATTAATAACGTAATAAATTAAAAAACTTTTTTAGAGCAAAGTCACCGGAAATTTGAATGAAGGAGAATATTAAATTGAATGGAAGCATCCTGTATTCAGTGGCGGCGGTTTTACACACAGGCTTCGTAAGCAATCTATTCATGCTTCAAAGTCCAAGGAGAGGGCCTTAAAATCCATTTAATGTATGCCTCAGTGCTAAATCGATATCGAATTTTTTACATTTCAATCATATTCAAAGACATTTTTCCACTTGTATTTGATTATATTTTTTATTTTAAGTGACAAACAAAACAAATCTCGGAGAATAGTTTTGATCATATTGAAAGGGAAAATTCTGCTCTATTTAAAATATATAGAATGGAGGCTCACTTCAAAAAAACTAAGTAAAAAAGTAAACGTAACTTTTGTATGCAGCTCACCTGAAAAGAGTCGCAAGTCTGGGCCGTCAAGAAAATTCGTCGGCTAATACATAATTCCAAAATCATCTGAAGAATAATATGATGGCACTTATTGAATCCGGATGGGCCATTCAAGTCCCACATGGCTACGTGATCGTGCAGGAGCTGTTACTTTCGGCTAGAAACGCCATCAGACCATTGTTGGACTATGGTCTGCAATGGCGAGCAAGGTTACAGGTCAAAGATTTGATAATAAAAAAAGTCTTCTTCAAATTAGCAACAAGTAGTTGCAGAAAAATTTTTACTTGGCCTCTTCACGGAGTCGTTCCTTCTTTCCCTTTTGGTAGCTCTCCTTTTTAAAAAAACTGCAGCCTCAAGCTCCGGTAGCAAATCAGCTTACACTTAAATAAACCACGCTGATCGATTAAGAATAGTATTCGCCTGACATTTCAAAAGGCTGATTCAGGTTGCTGATTACCGGAGATAATCAATTTCTGAAAGAGAAGAGTCGCAGGTTGGAAAAACATGTGAATCGAAGGTGTCAGGAGATCAAAAATCAAAACTAAAGAATCTAGTTAAAAAAAAAAAAAAAAAAAAAAACGAACATTGACTGGAAAGAATTCCGCTATTTCAGACGAAATAGTTCTTGTCTTCCAAGATTCAAATGGTTAAACAGGTCTCAAAATTTCGTACCTGTGATCCTACAAGCAAAAGAGGTTATGAATTTTCCTAAAGCAAATGATCACAAATAAAAAGGTTTTTATTCTCCAAAAATTATATTCTTTCCAAAGAAATTTGAAATATAATAATACAAAAATATGTAATATAAACATATCATTATTTAAAACTTCATCAGAAAGTAAATAATCAAAGAAAGAAAAAAAATTAGTCTTGTGAACGTTATTTAATCAATCTTAAATTCTCACCACTTTAATGTTTCATATTGCAATTACTTGTTAAAAGAAACTGGAAGTGATTATTTATACCAATTTAACATTTATGATAGTTTTTTTTTTATTATTATTATAATAGTTCCAAAACTATCTCTACGTCTGGAATTTGGCCTTTTATTGTTGCACTAAAATACAACCATTCTCATTGTTTTTACAAATACTTAGTCCCTCCTGCTTTCTTCCACTGTTAAAAGCTAAAAAAAGGGAAGATTATGGATTTTTTCTTTAAATATATAATTAGAAAATGTATCGAAATAGAATTTTTACTTTCTAACTTTATTTCATCACACAATCTATCTAAGATATAAAAAAAATTGATTATTAAGAGATAAATCTAAAAACAAAATCTATAAATTCTTCTAAAACTATAATTTTTTTTATTTGATACACCGTGAGATTACGTTAGTGGCTCTAATATTTTATGAGCAAGTTTCACTGTTAGGTATTTTTTTCTGCAATAAAACAAAACGCCCCGCGCATTTTATTGCGGATTGATATGTTGATATCAAAGACACATTTTACATGCTAAGTTTAAATTGAAGGACCAGCTCCGCATAAAACAACTTGCATTTAAGTGATGACGCATATTTTTTATACTTGTGTAACATCATCTTGTTTAAAACGATAGCCCGGTGTGTATAAACAAGTGAAACTGTTTCAATACCACTATTATGCCTTGTTGAAGTCTAAAATTTTGTCAGAAAGTCCCATAGATTACTGTAAATCTTCAAATGTTGTTAACACTTATAAATCTTAAAAACCACACTATTCATTCGACTGATAAGCGATTTTATGCACATTAAGCAGAATAAGTATAATGCTTGATAAAAAACATTGCGTGATCTTAATATCTAATGTAATTTGATAATCGTTTTCCCAGCCGGAATAATGATTATCAAAAGTGGCTAGTTAGAACATGATAATCGCCAAAGGTGGCTGGTTCAACAATAAACCTGTTTATTTAGTTTAGTCTACATCCGTTAAAGGAGAGTTCTCATAAAGGAGTTTTGATGAAGCTATCGTTGTATGGGATTAAATAATTTCAATTAAAGATGAAAACAATTTTTTATAATCATTTTGCCTCCATTTCTTAAATTCATTCATTTAGTTTTATAGAACTTTTACGGGAGGAAAAAAAACATTCTGTATAGGATTAAGACAGTGTTTCATTTCATATCTCCAGCTATACATTGCTGTTTAAAAGCAAAATAAACTCCGAGAGCATAGCCGGTAAACACAGCATAGGCATAATGACGATGATTGGCGGAGCCTACGACGCGGAACGTGTCGTCATCCACCGTCGACTGGAAGACAGATCGACTTAGTTTGATCTGAAGTGGAAGCAGCGAAATTTCAATTGAAAGTGTAGTTCAATTGAAAGTGTAGCAGCGAAATTTCGCCCGTTACTGATCAGTCTGATCAGTAACGGGCGAAAAATCGCCAAAGCTTGCCATTTAAATATGAGTACAATGAGTGCTACTTTTCAATACAGTACAGTAAATTGATTTTGAAATTATTTCTATTAATTTCACTTAACAGGAAAATAAACTCGGTAAGTTTTTATTTCTTCATTATCAGTCAACTTAAGCTTAATTAAAATTAATTTGTTATTAGTTAGCATAAAGAAGAAAAAAGTAAAGTTAATATATGAAAAATTATTTATATAGTTTATAAGTTTAGTGTCTCCAAAAGGTTGACTGTAAAAACAGAAATTGCATTGCATATTATCGTGTTTTACTTCTTAAAGCAAAATATGGAAAGAAATATAATTATTATCTTTACTGCGGCAGTCATTATAATGAAAAATTAGGACTATAAATGGCGCCACGATGATGCGAAAGGACTATTTTTTTGTTGTTGTTTACTAAATGCCCACGCTGCTTAGGTTTCATATCCTATTGGACAAAGAAGTTCGATGTCAAGGCTATTGGTTGCACTTTCCCTTTCTCGTTACCATGGTAACTTTCGACACTGTAAAAGATCCAGAAAAAATTCTTATAAAAAAAAACTCTGTTTCACCCTAACTTGGCAGTATTGTAAAAGGTAGAAAATGTGACGCTCCGCGTTGGGAAAGAGTTCCCCATCAATTCCGACTTTAAAATAGTTAAAATGAGCAGAAATTTATCAAATAATATCATAAATTACAGAAATCCTTTTTTTTATCAATATGTATTTAAAATTATTCTCAAGTTAGAAGTGCTTATATGTTAAATATTTTGTAAATAAAGCGAACGAAAACCGATTGACACAATGGATTCCACTTTGGCTAGAACCGGTCTTCAAGGTCAAATATTTGGCACGCTTTTCTTTTACGTCTCCGCCAACTCAACTTCATTCAGTTCGCAACCATTATCATCTTTCGTACTTTTTTATTCTCGCTTTTTTAGAAGCGGATATTTTTGATACTATTAATCGCATTAGTAGTTATTAGTTTTGTTTGGTGAATATTTATTCGATTCGTCATTTCTATTAACTTTTAAAATGTTTGAAAAAGAGAAAGTGTTTTCACCGACTACGCTGTGCACACATTCAAGACGAGTGAAACCAACAAAAAGTGCAACATGTAAAAACATATTAAATGTTTATTCTCGACTCCGAGAAAACCCTTAAGATTCTATCAATCAAATCGTTGATAAAGTTTCGCATCTGACAGATGTTTCGCAATGAACAGTTTTCCTTTTGAAAAAAGAAATAAAGGCATCCTTTAAGTAAGCCTGGAAAGAAGCGACCAGGTTCAGTAGATAAACATTCAGGTCTTGTAAAATATGATGATTTTACATTATTCTGTATTTGACGAAAAATCCATGCATTTTTTTCGCAGAAATGAGATCCCAACATTAGATAAGGTTTTAAAAGATGCGAACGATGATACAGATATCTTTTCGAAAAACATTAGCCGAACTACGCTTTACAGAATATTGAAAGATATATTGTTTTCTTTTGAGAAACTGTGAAACGAAATGAAATAACTTTAATGATTTATTAAAATAATGTCTCAATAATATTGAAAAAATAAGGAAAATAAGGAAACAATTAATTCTCCGATAAAGTGATAATATGATAAAGTAAATAAATATTTAATATTTGGCGAAAAATTTGCGAGATAAAGTTTCGCCAGCGATCTGCATTTCTAGTAACTTTGTACTTTAAAGTAACCCAGTTCCCCTGACGACGACTGCGATGCGGCATGCCTAGAATATACACTACTGCCAGGTGAAACAGATAGTTGAATACGGCTACCCCAGAAGACTAATTATATATATATATATATATATATATATATCTTTGCTGTTTAAATTCTTTCATCTCTGATGTAAGTATTTTAAATAAAATTCAAGTATGCAATTTTATCTTTATATAACTTTTAAATGTTTTTTCATTTGATAGTTTTATTTTTGTTTATCAACGTGATATGCTTGATATTTTATTAAAAGAAAATTGAAATTTCTTTTTCTTTTATAATAAAGTTCTTGGAAGTAATGTAAAATGTATATTTAAAGCTTAATTTCGTATTTAGCGGGGATTCTATTTTACGCAACTTGAAAAACTTTGTTGATTACTAAATTTTGGCTTATTATATTTCACAAAAATTATTTGATAGACAATTATTCTTTATCTTCGAAGAATGAAGGCTAGTCGTCCTCACGTGATATCACGCCACTTTCGCCATGCTAATCTAATTGTATTACCGTTGCTTTTCTTGATTACACAATAATTTATTTGATAGTGAGGATTGTCGTCTGGGAGAAATGACTTGAAGACACAGGTTGTCTTTTATGGGGTTTATTGGTAACAACAAAAGGCACATAGTGTAGTAGTTCTAGAGAACGACACATAAAATTTCTCCGGAAAGACAGGGCCTAAATCCTCAGTACAGGAGTCAAATTCGCTTCTGCTGAAAAAAACGAAAATCAACATCAACAGGGAGACCACGTGATATTTACATGATTGGCAGCTGGCTCCGCCCAGGAAGACCACGTGGTTAACTGAATTCTTAACATACTGCCCACGGATAAACCGGGGGTTCATCAAAATTTCAAAGACTAACTAATTATACTTATAATTCATGTACTGTAAGTTTAACTTCAAGAAAGTTACCTGGTAATTATAAAAAAAAACAAACTAAACAATAATTAAAGTGCATATGAAAAAAAAACATACTGCAAGAGAAAATTTGATAGAGAACATACTGCAAGAGAAAACATTATAAAAAACATATTGCAAGAAAATATGATAAAAAAAAACATAATGAAGGGAAAAAAAGTATATGAAAAAAAAAAAAGCATTTCAAATAACAAATAGAAATTAAAATAACAAATACACGTTTCAAATAGCAAATACTTATTTCAAATAACAAATACAAATTTCAAATAATAAAATATACACATTAAATAATATTCAATAATGTTATTAGCTAAATAATTAATATTCTAGAAATCAAGTATATGATACATATAACAAAATTATCATTACAATTTTACTTCTTAGTTCTGGATTTCTAAATTGTAAAACAACTGTACAGGACATTTAATAGTTGATGATTGGTGAATATGTGGTCAAAGAACTCGATCACATTGTCAGACAGATCGAGGTTCATTAATTTTGGGAGATTCTTGAGAACATTGGAGTCAACTTTGACTATTTGGTTGTAAGACAGATTCAAAGGTATGAGCTCTCTCATGAAGAAATTAATTCCGAATTAGCTTAATTTTTCGTAATTGAAATGAAATTCCTTCAAGTTGCTCATGCATCCAGTCCAAGGACTCTTGTTGCCTCTTCCAACATCACACAAAGAACATATCCGCTCCGAAGATGAACTGTTCGTTACTTTGAAACTTATGGTTGCAGTATTCTTGTAATTTATTTTCCAGTCGCAAGCAAAACAAGACTACAAGGTAGAATAAACAATTTCAATTTCTTTGATTTTGAGTAGCGTTATCCAATCAGCAGGCAGAATTTTCTGCGATTCTCCTGCAGAACCAAGCAAGTGAGCTTTCCAGAAAGAATCATACAAATAAAAGTGGTCAATTTCTATGGACATTAAAGTTGGACAAATGGAATTCAAGGCTTTCGTATCATTCAGCCGGAATTTTTCAATGGTAATGATGTTTCTCCTGTGAATGTGTATATTAGTACAACTGCAAGAACATATTTCTTTTCTTGAAGGGCATATTGATCCTCCCAATGCTGATATGACGAAGAAAACCGTAAAAAAGATAAGGAGGAGCATCTTAAAAGATCTGAAAAGATCCTTATCTTGCTTACTCCTGACATCATAAATTATTCTAGTTTTTATACTGGAAGAAGTTTTCCGTTGCAACGGTGCTTTAAATCGTTCGTTCTTTATTTTAACTTTTTTCCCAAAATTATATAAATTATCCCTGGATTTATTTCCGTAGTCTTATCGAGCAGCAAAGAATCTACCTCACATAAATGTTTCAGATCAGTGCCACTACAGCACAAGATACAGTAAACACGGAAGAATGTTTTCTTTCCTGCAAGTTAGGCCTTTGGCCTATCAATGTATCACCAAAAAGTATCAAAAGTATTTTTCGGGCAAACGGGCAAAACAAGGAATTGTGCTGCAAACTTTGGCACGTTTCACACGGTGAAATTTTAACCTCGTATTGAGAAATTAGGTGTCTATAAGCCATACACCGATAGCATCTACCATCTTTCTGTAATTTACAACGTTTTTGCTCATCTGAGAAAGTTTCGCATTTTAATGCAGTGTGGTGCGTATCAGAGTCACAAAAAATACACATATTTTTAACAACAGTATTTAAAGCGGCAGATAAAGGCAACTTATTTTCAAATTTAAACTGTCCATGATAAGAAGGATTACGTGGAGGATGTCGGAGAATTACAGGAACTTTTTGAGAATGTCCAGTTACAATATTTGCAGATTCCCGAGATTCGATTTCAAACTTTATAAATTTGATTAATTCGTTAACGTCGCCAATCTTAGAAGAATCTCTCTTACGATGGAATTCTGCCATTGAATCTTGGTGTAATTGCTTTAATAAAATAGGTATAAGTTAGTGACCATAATTTCCAGATGCAGTTCCCATTGAGTTTAAATTTCTAATATTAATTTCACTCTCGTCATGCAGTTTTCGTCATTCCTTGAGATTGAAAGAGGATTTTACAGGTTCAGTTTCTAATAGTCGATTCATGAAATGACTAATCAAATGGTCTTGCATCCCATATCTGTCTTAACAAAGAGAAACACGATGTTTCTTCAGTAATAGAAAAACCAGAAACAATTCTGTAAACTTCGCCGAATAAAAAGGACTTTAAATATATGAATTTATTAACATTACTTAATGAATCATTAGAGCCAATTGCATTTTTGAAGCCATTGATAAATTCTAGAAAAGTACAAGCATCTCCACTAAATGTCTTAGCTTTGGCAAATTAATGTATGTTGCAGGATAGTTAGTTCTTACATTAGAAACATTAGCAGCAAGTGGTGTGACAGGTTGTTGATCCATTTTAAACTTATTGATCTTACTTTTGGTTTTGAATTTAGCTTCGTTTATTTGCTCTTCATATTCAAGAGAGCTTTGAATTTCTGTTTCAAACAATGCACTATCAGAAATTAAATCCTCAATTTCACTGTTAAGGCTTTTGAGGCCTAATTGCTTTGCTTCTAAACTTAATAAATGCTCCGAAAGTTGTTCTTGGTCACTTTCCTTTTTTAATATCACAACTTTCTAAGAGCAAATAAACCTTGTTAATTAATTTTGTACAAGCAGTACGAGATATCTCCCGTTTCGTCTTCAACTTATCAAGAGTTTCCATTTTCATGCATAAAATAAAGTTTACAGTACCTTTTTAAATATCCCACGACGAGTTATAATCCTAGATAAATACAGAATTTCAAGAGCACCACGATTATTTACAAATTCAAGAGCTCAAACACAATCTTCACCCAGTATAATAACTCCCGGATTTCGCCACCATATAAATTACCGTTGCTTTTCTTGATTACACAATAATTTATTTGATAGTGAAGATTGTTGTCTGGGAGAAATGACTTGAAAACACACGTTGTCTTTTATGGGGTTTATTTAACATCAACAACAAAGTGCACATAGTGTAGTAGGCCTAGAGAACGATACATAAAATTTCTCGGGAAAGACAGAACCGAGATCACACTCCCCTCAGTACAGGAGTTAAGTTCACTTCTGCTAGAAAAAAAGTATACTAACATCAACAGGGAGACCACGTGATATTTACATGATTGGCAGTTAGCTGCCCCCCAGGAAGACCACGTGATTAACTTAATTCTTAACAGTATCTATTTCTTAACTTAGAGTTAAGAAAGGGGCATATTTGTTATGAATGTATCACATCATTTGGACAGATTCCTTTATAAATTAAAATTACCTTGTTATATCTAGAATGACAATTTTGAGATATAAGATATATTTTGAAAAATATAATTTTAATCTAAAATCAATTTATAAGGTTTTTATATGGCAATCGGAAATTTAAATTTGCATAGTTAGAGCCGCAAACAGTCATAAACATTTATTAAAAGACTACGAAATTTTGTGGATGATTTAATAAAAGGACGGGAAAAACATTTAGAAAACAAAACGGATAAGTTTTTTTCAAGGCAAGTTACCATTTAAACCCAGTATACATTCACATTTTTTTTTTTGTCTAAATCTATAGCTGTTACAAAATTTTGTAGTATTAACTGTAAATTTATTTCGGATTCTGCTGTGGCTCCAAATTTTAATCTCTTTCTTTTATTTGAGAAACATCTTCACCATCTGCAGGGAAGGATTTTAAATACATGATGAACAGACCGAGATTCGGTTTCGTCAAATTTCGTAATTGTTTCTTGGATTCCCTTAACACAGAATCCTTTCTGAATACGAAATTTCCAAGAAGCAATTTATGTATAACGAATGCTTAGATTAAAAAGAAGAAAGGAAAAAAACAATTATTTCAAACTAACGCAAATAATCTGAAAACAAGTTTTCGGCTTATGTTCGTTCGTTTTAAAATAATAGGCAGCTCTAAATAAGGTAACTTTAATAATGAACTCTCCTTATTTATATAGAGAGGGAATAGTATTTTAAAATTTTAATTATGGATATTTAAATGGGCAAATGTCTTTTTGAAACAACTGAGTTTTTAAGTGCTCAGAAAAAAATCTAGGCGACGAACGTGCATTAAAATTCAAATGAAATACATAAATACTTGAATTATAAAATTGTGAAATAATATGCATGATGAACTAGACTGATTGAGAAAAATATACAAGATCAAACTTTTCTGAATCAAACAACTTTTTTTTTATTTATGACTTCTAAAAAATTAGCTCTTTAATTAGAAATGTAAGCATTTTTGCAGCATAACTATTATCATTTATATTTTGTAAAATCCTATTTCAATTCGTGAACCGAAGTGCAATTTTTCATAGTTCATTTCCGGGTACGAGATATGTTACTTCTTCACTCCCATTCGGCAGAAAAACTAAATGGAACCTCGGATTTTTTTTCACTCTTTCATTATATTTTACATTGAAAGTAACAAAACAATCTATTTTGTCTTCATGCTTACCCCCCCTCCTGATTGGAGCCTTGGGCATATATACTTCCCAGTCACTAATGTATCAGTCTAACACAGTATTAATGAATCCACAACTTACAATTTTTTTTCAGCTTTAAATTTTAATACTTGAACTGGATATATTCCTGCAAAAAATACATTTTGGCTTTGATTTTTTTAAGTAAGCTGTCGGTTTCACCATTATTTTTCATACTTTATGAAAATGATTGATTTAATAATTTATAATTAATCATTCATTAAAAGTTATAATTCTAATTTTAAAACATTGAAGGAGGTTGTTAAAATCTATCAAAAATAATAATTAATAGTTTTTCTATATCAGAAGTGAAATATTAAATTATTTATACCTTCATTTCAATCCATTGAGTAGTTACTGGGCACTTAAATTATTCCAAAAATATTTGTATTGAAATAAAATAAAGTAGCTGCATAAAAAGGTCAGGAATTCTAAATTTAATTTTAAGCATTTCTGAAAGATAATCTAAATCAGCTGCTAGTAAAAATACCTGTATTTGCTAACGAATGCTGATCATTTAGAATGCCATATATATATATATATATATATATATATATATATATATATATATATATATATATATATATATATAAGGATTTTTATATTAAGGATTATATATATATTAAGGATTTTTAGCTTAATATTATCGCAATGTAATCTTATGAATCGAATTCTAAGTAAACCATATCTAATCTTACTTTTTGAAAATTAACTGTCTTAAATCTGCTGATTACCTACGTATTAGTAAATTTTTCTGCAGAAAAATAAGTTTTTGTTATAATTCAGTTATTGATTGTCTGCAAAATAGAGCATATTTTTCAAAAAATACTACATTGCAATAAGTAATTGAAATTCACAGCAAAAAAAAAATCACTATAAATTGTAAGAATTGACAATAGAATAGGAAAACGTTACTAATAATTATATTAAAAACTGTTCGAACTATGTTAGGAATAAAAATTATATTCGATTTCTGTGTGCTCAATATATTAATACTAAAACAGTCAAAGATATTTTAATCTACCAAACAGCAGATGATTGTTATCTGTGTCTCCACAAAGAAATGGGAATATTTTTAAAAAGGAAATATAAACAATTAGTATCTTTATGCATGATATATAAATCGTCACATTTTATCAAAATGGACTAAATAACTATGCAGCAGTTATCCTAATTGTAATTTATTTAATGTCATAATATTTAATTCAATACTTTCTCCTACATTAGTAAAATAGAATTAGTAAATTAATTTTTCAAAAAAAAAAAAAAAAACTGCGATAAAAAGCTTTTTCTAGGGTTCAGACGTGGTAAAACCGCAAAAAAGCAACTTGGTTACGACGGAGAGGACAGATGACCCATTACCACTACGGGTGGTCGAAATCGGAAAGGTTATTTCCAACAATCGCTTTTCAAAAAAGGGGGAAAGCATCTTCTAGCTTTTCTCACTGAATGCCGCATTCAAAGTAACTTTTCTGAGTTTGGGATCCCGAAGCTTAAAGCCGGCATTCCTCACCATATTTCGCAATAGAGCAGACAACGCCAGCGAATATAATAGGGGCCTAACCCGTGATCACAAAGAATATTAAATGAAGTCGGCTTTCGAATCATACCTAAATCGACATTATATCAAGACCTTGCAATGTAAACCAGAAAAGGTGTACAAGACTCGGCACGAAACAAAACAAACAAAAAAATTGTCATCAAACTATAACATTGCCTGAAGCACTGAACTTATAATTTTTAGTTGATATAATTCAGGGAGCACTTTGGGTGTCGCTCGCTCGGCGTCAGGGAATCTTAAGCTTGGCAACTGATTCTGCCGCTGATCCATCGCGTAAATGTAGCCGTTGAAATGCACTAAAAAGACTCGTTTATATGTTACCCAAATAGTGTGACCACTATTTAACGCCATGAAGTTTGTTCCTAAATAGTTATCATTCAATTGAAGATGGGCTATTTTTGATTTTACAAATCGTAAGTTTCATTTCCATTACTGGAGAGAATAAACATGTTACCAGACATAGATTACCATTTATATCTGGTATCTTATTATTAATAATATTTATATCCTTTTTTTTACTTACTGGTGATTATTTCTCCACAAGTTTTGATATTAGATTTCATTTGCCATATGGGCGGTAAAGTAAAAACGAGAATCAGGTATTGAATTTTAAATCAAATGACCAAATTTCTGCGCAAACTTGCATCATTGTCAATGCATATTTAAAAAGACAAAGCGCTAAAATATTTTTTTAAAGTTTAATCAGTACGTTTACTACTTAGCCCTAATGGTAATTTACGATTCAAACTAATAAATTACTGAGCCCCTTAGTTAAATAATGCTAAAAAAATTAAATAAACCAAAATGATTGATGAACGAATGAATCAAAACTTGGAAAATAAGTATCCAAAATATTTTCTAAAAACACTTAAATCTGAATACGAATGCTAAAAAAAAGTAGCTTCATTATCAAAATAGCTCACTGAATGACTTGCATTAACAGGAATGGAGATACTTGTCACACTTCTGGTTTTGTGTCTGGCCACTGTTATCGTTCGCTTTATTTTTAACCGGCATAAAAATCATAAGTTACTGAAAAATCTCGGCATACCGGGCCCAGAGACAGATTTTTTTACTCGAAATAGGGAAGAAATGCTGAGTGCACCGACTCCCAATGATGCCCCTACCAAATGGTTGAAAAAAGTATGGAAATATCTTTGGATTTTACATTGGTGACAGACCTCATATCATCATTAAAGATTTGGATATGATGAAGCAGGTAAGTAGTAGACAGATCGATGTAACCTGTTTACAAATATTAAAGGATGTGACCAAGTTTCTATGCTCCATTTAGGAATTTATTTAAATAATTAAATATATAATTAATAGTTCCTGAGCAATATTACAAGAAAGTGGGAAAAGTTGCCAGGTTTGTAACCCAAAATGAATAATCTTGAATGTATATAAAAAGTTATTTGTATTACATCAAACCACTTTCCAGAAGAAAAAAAATATTCAGTAGAGTTCTTCGGTTATAGCATTTAAGGAATTTCAGTCATGTAGCTCGAAATCTCCACCAGTTGTAGTAATAAAATATGTTTTTTGCGTACGACTTTTTGTCAAACGCTCTGTGGAAATGTAGATATTATAGATATTATGTTTAGATATCGGAACTCACAAATCGTTAAAATTAATGGTCTAAAGTCCCATTCCAACGACCTGTGCGCGTCTGGAGATAGGCAGACTTTTCCCTCTTTCTCTTCTCTTGTGGTTTTCCGGGTTCTTTGATGTCTGTTCAGTTTACTCACAATTTGCGGGGAACTCCGGATCGCGCCCACAAGCGAGGATGGTCATTCAGTGGGTCAGTTGGAAGATTTACGATCATATCCGTAAAGGCACAGGTCGTTGGAACGGACTGTACATGCGGCATCTCGCGAAGGAATTCAATTCGATCTTGATGACTATTGTAAACAAATTTATAACTGAAATTCGATTTTTTGGTCTTCGATATTTTCACCATGCGATATGATTAGTGAGTTTAGAGGGTGGACAAAACTCATAATTAGGCTTCTATTTAAGTGGCTCGTGTGTGAGTGCGGATTCTTGTACCAATGCTCCGCATTCTTACAGAAGTCGTTTTCTCTGTCTGTCGTAGTTCTCGAGAGAAAAAAAATCAATTAGTTTACGAGATTCCCTGAGAGTAACACTCGCTGTAATTATCCTGAGATTATATTTTGTAATGACTCAAGTACAGATAGACTATTTATCTGTAATAGTAATTCCCGCTTTTCAAATGTGAGTCATTGTGTATGACTGTAGTTACCCTTTAAAAATCGATGCGTTAGAGTGGAAAGCACAAATATAATGACTATCAACAGCACAATTTGTCATTATCGAGTTTGAAGAGTATCATTTTGCAAGACTTTTGTAATTCTTCCGTTTACTTATGGCTTATTTGTTTCCTTTACTTATGGGTATAGTATCTAAGCTAAATGTTTTATCAATCAGTAGCACAGTCAGTGTTTTTCTTCCTAATCTGTGGACTATTGTAATCTTTCTTATAACCATACCCTAGTGTACCATATACGTGATCGCTACATAGGTTTTCTACGAAAAAATCAAGGATAAATATTTCCATGGTTAGTTCATCGATCTAAGAGTTCTTAAGTTGATTGGCTGGAGGAAAATTTCATTGCCTTTTTCAAAACAGATTTTTGACGAAAAAACAGAACGATGTTCCCTCCTCTTTAAAAAATTATAAGATACATTTTATGTTTCCCTCGACCGCTCATAAATCTATGTTTCTTGTTTTCTATCTGAATGACTCATTACGCATACAGTTACTCGGTAAGGCTATGGAATAAAACAATTTGATAGGGATTTATACCGAGGCATTTCTTTAATAGGGGGTGGGGGAAAAGTGTAGAATCTGATTTAATATAATTAACTGATACAAGAACTGTTCAGGCCATGGACGTTTCAATTTATCCTATGTGGACATGAGCACAAACACCCGTGTGCGTTATTTCCGGCAATTCAGATAACCGCAAGACTTCCTGATTAATTTTTCCTCTTTATGTGCAACAGTTTTCGAGATGAGACAACTGAGTTCTAGTAAACATTCTTTATCAGTTCGTCTGGAATTCGGGCGCAAGACATTCTCATTGTGATTGTGTAGTAATCATTATAGAGTTTTCTTGTCAGACTGCATTTATAACTAGTTTTATCTATTTACAGTAATAAGTACTCTGAAGTACAGTTTTCTTTAGAAACCAGAAATGCACGCACACACAAAATACTCGAACTTCTTTGCAAATATAATTTCACAAAATATTTACAAATATAATTAGATTTTTTTAAAAAGTTTGTACGGAATTATTCCCTGTAGTTTTAATAAGGAATATGATAATATAATTCTTACAAAATCGTTCGTCCTCTATGCCGGCACTGCTCAACTGATGACATTCACGCTGAACTCGGTACTTTCTCATAATCTGATGCACTTATTTTCAACCTAGGTGGGGTGTTTTACTACAGAAGTTACAGCTTATGGAAATGATACTGCAGCTTAACGTGCTTATCGCAGTTATTGGACACCAAAAAGGGGGGAGCGCCAATTAATAGAAAAGACATTTGCTTAGCAAACAAACAACAAGGGATTAACAATGGCCCAAGAAGTATTGAAAGTCCCGTTTAAGAAACATAAAATAGATATTACGTATCCATTGTGTGAGAATCTGAATATTTTGGAAGATTCCTGATTTTTCTCAAATTTTCTGGCAGTTACTGTGATTTGTGAGACAAGATTTCTCAGCATTCCCATCTGCAGTGCCATTTCCCTGTTATGATATGATATTAGAAGTATTAACCGAAGCCTGGTGGGTCCAATGAATCGCCTCTGTGTTATTTTTGCTTCAAACCTGAATTAGATGGTAGCCCCGTCATGTTGTAAAGAAACAATAGTTTCATTGGTGCAGAAAGTTATGTCTTCTAAAAATATCAAACATTGATTATGTCAGTCAAAAAGGAATGACATGAGGTGCAATGAAGGGGTCTCCTTCAATCCGATAAAATGTCTGGCATTTTACTTAATAATTCCCTTCCCCTGTTCTATTTTAACTGAAAAATGAAGCTTTTTTATGAGACTATCACCATTGCTGCATCAAAGACGTATTTCAGATCCCCCATTCTGCTTGATTCTAAATAAATTTGTAAGAAATTATTTTAAGTAGAAATATTTTGGTTTGAATATAGTTCAAATGTGAACTAAATATTTTTAGCAAAGCATTTCATTTTTTTTTTCATTGCGTTTTTTTGTATAATACTGTCTTTAATGTTTCAAAGGTGGATATCACAGTATCTGTAGTAAGGAAGAAAGCAGGAAACAAGGAAATGTTCGACATGTCCGAACTCACTCAAGGATTGACCATAGACGTAATAGCCGGTTGTACCTTTGCAATGAAGACCAACTGCCAAGAGAATCCGCACGATACGTTGCTGAACAGCGTAAGCAACACATTGCTAAAATCTTTAAGCTTGAGGAGTACTGTCATGTTTTTTATTACACAACTGCTCATTAAAGAAAGATTTTAGAAAATTAATATTATGTTTATTTAATTTGTACAATAACATTTATTTAACAAGGTAGAAGTTATGCATAAAGAGGACACAGCAATTTCGTATATATTCTTATTTTGTATTGTGAAGTACAATTCAATTCAATTAAACCTTTTGAATTTAAAATCACTCGAGATATTATTTTGTATACCGAACTTTTGCTTTTGGGTGTTAAATGTATTTATAATTTTTGCACGATTTTTCCCATTTCAGGTACGGGGTGCTTTCCGCGTTGCTCGAAACAAAGCCCTGTTCTATACGCTGTTATGTTTCCATTTGTACATGACCACATGGCTGTTCTCTACAAATATTCAACTGTTGGAAAAAATGAATGCACTCATAATGGACAGTGTGAGCAAGGCAATCACTGAAAGACACAAAAATCGACAAGCTAAACGCTTGGATCTCTTGCAGCTTATGTTGGAGCACAGTGAAGCACAACGCTTTTCTTGATTTTCTTTAAAGAATCATTCTAAAAAGATGTCAATCGTTTACTATATTTACTTTCTTGTGTACGAAATATAAGCTAGAAAGATATTAATTCCTCAAAATATTCGACCTGGAGATCTAACTGATTTTATGCTCTTCTCAATATGTTTGCATTTTTGCCTGCGTATATGGGGACATTATAACGAACGAACGACCATAAAAAAAAACTAGCAAAAGCAATAAAATTTGATACTTAACCGTTACACTACAATTGTAGATTTGCTTCAGTCTGAGCGCCTGGATCAAATCCTTCGATTGAACGTTTCCTTATACTGTCAATTCTCAGGTACGGAAAGCCTTTGATGGAAGAAATTTTATAGCAATATTCAGCGAGAGAATGAAAGATATTTTTATTATTACTTTCCAAACTTAAAAGGCATCCTTTCGGCTTCGACTAAAAAAAAAAGCTAAAGAATGAATGAAAAACTCAATTACGCGCACTGGAATACAAAACATATGCCGTAAGTACATATTCGTGTACGATGTTAGACCAATCAAAAAGCTTAAAATATAAGTTGTGACGTTGTACACACAAGGAGTGGAAACAATTGGAATGAAGATAAAAATCTTAATTTCCAACAACCTCCACGCTTTTGCGCTTTCGCCAGGGGCCATTTATTTCGTCAAAATAGGAGAGGGAAAGATGAAAGAAAATACCTCTAATGGGACAGAAGTCAAGATCAAAGTATAGTAAAGAATTTCAGAAGCACGCCCATTGTTGAATTAAAAAGTCCGAAAGTTCTGATATTGAAATCCTGAAACGAACAGTACTAACTGGAATTTCTTTCCCATTGTCTTTTTTGTAATAATTTGCAGGTAATATAAATGCACGAAAAAACGCATGTTTCATACTGTAAAAGCAGATACATATTTATATTAAAATCTACCTTTTCAAGAGCATTGATATATATTGTAACATTCCCCGTTTCTCAGTATTGATAAGACATTTACAGCCAGCTGTGTCGTCGCTGTTACTTACTAAACTCCTAGAGATAGCCAGATGGTGGATCTTTTCACCTGGGTGGTCTCGCATCTGTTCATTAGCGAATACAGTGAAAGACCACATGTGGAATTCCTCGTTCAAAAGGTATTGATAGTACCTTCAAAGAGAAAGGGGTGTCCAAACATCTGGATGCTAGATGTTTCTCATTGTGAAAGGACCTTCCTACGACCCACTGACGCCGCTGAGGGAGCATATTGCTGAACCCCGATTGGCCGAAAGAGAGCTCAAATGACCAATGTAAATTAAGAGGCGGAGATTGTCGCCGAAATAAAGTGCGGAGATTTTTTTAGAGGAGAGAAGAAACGAATTGCAGGCGGACTTTTGAACTATGCCCACGAGTGCGGAGTCCACGAAACAACTGAGAAAGCCTTCGACTTTGACTGTTGTATCTCCTACTACAGGTGTAAATAATATTTATTTAACTAAGATATATTTTCATTTGCATCACTTAAATATTTTGAAAGGAAAACTAAAAACAGAATTGTACGATGAATCAGAGAAATATTTGTTGAATAATTCTTTAAGATATTAATAAAGAAAATTATTCTACTATATTAAAAAAACTCTGCTTTCAATTTCCCTATTAAAAACAAATAAAGATGTGCTTGGTTTTAGCAAAAAAAAATTTATATTGACAGAAAATTAGATAGTGATAAGCAATGCAATGAACAGAACTGTTTAGAACCTACATAATATTATGATTGAATTATATAACTATCAAAATCTGAAGCTTTGATAGCTAAATATTCTGCAGAAAAAGCTATTAAGGGACAAAGTTGCATATAATTGAAAATTTTAGAGATCATTTATACTGGCGAACCGGCTGGTCGTCAAAGGTGGCTAGTTTCTTAATAAAGATATTGCTTAATGAGCTATTATAATATACATACACACATACATTTTTTCTCTTTTACGGAAATAGCTATTTTGAAGAAAACTCATTCAGAAACAAGAGAATATTCAAATATTTGTAAATAAAAGAGATATAGATTTTCTTATATTTTACTTCTCTTTAAATGAATTTAATTCTGCTAATTATTTTTTCTGATAAAAAGTTTTACTTTTTTATTAATAATAGAATTAATTACCATTTATTGCAAGATATATTAATAAGATAATTATATGTACAAGATCTCATAAATGCAAGATCAAATAAATAAAATTTTTACAGAAAAATGCAGACAAAATAGCATCGATTTCTGAATTATGTGTATATAAAAAAAAGTATATTTATAAAAATATCCAGGAGAAAAAAAGCTACAGAAACATTCTTATAGTGTTTTCTCCTTTTTATTTCTTTCTTTTGGGCCTCTATAATCGCAGAAGGATCTCGAATTTTCATTCATCTAGGATATCTGGGATCAACAAGTTCTGGCAATAAACAGTCAAAATAAAAGAATCTCAATTTTTTCCCCAGTTTTTTTGTTGCCAAAATATTGAATTACGAATTATTTTTTCTGTTTTCTGCCCCTTCACCGTCCTACTTTGAAAATAGACAAAAACCTTTTTCGTGTTATGTGCAGTTGGCCCTGCACTTGAAAATATTAATTGTGATTTTATTTATGGTTTTCCATCTTTATTTAATTTCCAAAATGGAATGTTTTTAGTTTTGATTGCCTCATCTGAAGTAATATTTTTACAGGATGCTGTGCATTTTACTTCTACAATTCCATCACCACCCATTAGCCCATCCGGAAATGCAGCTAAATAGGCAAAATTTGGATTTACGAATAAACCGCAACATTGGACTTTCAAATTCTTTTACAAAAGTTTACTAATTTTGTTTCCAGGGGTACGGTATATTCACTGAAACAAGTGTGGATTATGAAGGCGCAGATGACCACAGCTGTGATGGTAAACAAAATAATAATAAAAAAAACCCGAAAAGCAGAAAGAAAGTAATGCCGACGTATTGAAGACCAGATAATAAAAGTCACAATCAATCAGTGGGTAAAGGGAGGGTTTATAGTGTATTCCTCCGCGAATGGGAGGAATTAAAGGAGCATTGGAGGGAGTGCAAATTATTTTTCCAATTATAGTCTAAAATACTGCTTTTACACATTTTTTTAAAAAATTTAAATATGCATCGGAAAGAAGATACCAAAACGGATATCTATCAGTTGCTACTTTTATTTTATTTATGATAGAATTTTTTCTAAAATTATTTAAATGGTTCCTTTGGAATTTTGTGAACTTTTAATAAATATTTAAAAATACTTTGAAAAGTCCGAGAAAAAATTCCTTTGGTAGAAACCTGTGTTTTTATTCCTTCTGCTGATTGCAATTGACTTCATACAAAAGAAACCACAATAGCAAATTTAAAAGATTAAAAATATTTCTCCACAGAATAACATTACGTTTGAAAATTGTAGGTGGTGTGTATATGGCACCCTTAACAGATCCATTTCTATAAGCCAGATAACACACCGAGCCTTTTGTTGTGGCGTCGCCAACGCTCTGCACTATGGAATGACGCCCGACGACTAGTGTTGAAAAAACAGACTGAAACTGGTGTGAATAAAATTTGATGAGCTACTGATTTCTTCAAAATTTACTGATATGACCGTTAACTCGATATGATTTTTAAAACCCCGGAGTTCTTTTATGGATGCCCTATATTATTCGGAGCTTCGAATATGATAGTTGGAACAGTTATTGCATTGCCAGCCCTCAAATATTAATAATGCATATTTTTTATTAATTTTTTACTACTGGACAGGACACAGGACAGTGGCTGGTATGATTGACGAAGAGATTCTCGCCAATTCATACTTGTTTTTATTGGCCGGTTATGAGACAACGGTTACAGCTTTGACCTTCACCTTTTATTTGCTGATAAAGCATCCTAATGTGCAAGAGCAACTCCGTAATGAGGTAGCAGAGGTGGAAAATGTTGATTATAACTCTGTTCAAAGTAAGTTTTGCTAATTTATAATATTTTTTTATTCATAAATATTGCAGGAGTTCTAAAGGTTTTTATTTGGTTAAGATAAACCGTTTGAAATTTCTTCCACATTTCATCCCATTTTAAAGAACAAATTTTCATGAACCCATTTTTCTTAAAAATTTTATCTGGTGAATCATGAAATTGCCAAGAAAGTGCATGGCTTTGAAGACGAAATATTGGTGCATTCATTTAATTTTTTTTAAAAAAAGAGAAGAAAAAAAAAAAAAAAAAAAAAAAAAAAACGTCTCACGAATAAACAGCGAAAAAAATTACTTTAATCTGTGGGCATTAGAGATGTATTTGAGTATTGTAGCACCTCTTGCTCCCCTTGAGCAGAGAGCGCCCCCTTGTGGCGTTTTACAGAAGACAAGCAGTTGGATGGCAGACCTGAATCCTGAGGTCGACATTTTTTCCCATGCGTAACCCTTGCTCTAACGCCGAATGCTTTCGGCTGGTAACTGTCCGAATCCCTCCACAATACTGTTCTTCAACCTAATATTATACGTGTGTCTATAGTAATAAGTGTTTGTGAATTTTGTACTGTAGCTGTGTTTGTGTAGATTGAAAATAGTATATTTAAAACCAGGCAGTTTCTTGGAAAATCACAACACACACACTATAGTATTCAATTCTGAATTGGATGTACTTCGTATTCTCAGTTAATTTTAATCGCTGAGAAAAGTATGCACTCTTAGAAAAATTAAACTTGACGCATACAAAAAAAAAAAAAAAAATTGTATATACATTAGAATATCCTTATGCATTAAAGTGTTGTTCCAAGAGAATTTGTTATCAATATTATTAACAGAGGATATTCACGAATAGCTCGTTTTCGTCTCTGTATACGTAATAAATTCGAAATTCTAAGAAGATAGAATTGATGTTCGTGATCGATACAACATCGTCGGAGACCATTTATTTTTTCTGGAGAACTTCTTTAATTAAAAATATGGCTTCTGAAATGGCGAGAATGATATTAAAGAAAACCGAAAATGCTCAAAACAACTTTTTTTATGAAATGTATCGATGTGTAGTTTCGGAAACAGGCAGTAGAATTCTATGTTCTGCACTATCCGAATAGGACAAATGCTATTACAAAAATGACAACGAAGTAGACTAATAAAATACTCGCTAGTAAATAATATATAATGCTTTGAAGAGAGGCAAGCCATTTTACCTTTATTTTTCATGCGGCCTTTTATGTATTGATAATGTCTTTACTTTTATTTCTTAGCTGAAATCTCTTGAATGTCTCTTAAAGGTCTTCAATATTTGGATAGGTTTTCTTTGAATCTTTACGGTTATATCCTCCGGTTACAGGATTTATAACCAGAGAATGCAGCGAAGATCCCGAAGTCGGATCACTAACAACCCAAGAAAGCTGTGGTCCATATTCCAAACTGGGACATGCACCACATTTCCAGACCTGTGGCCCGACCCATGGAAATTCGATCCGGACCGATTCCCTCCTGAAAACAGAGCGTCTCTTAACAACATGGCGTACATGCCTTTCGGCATAGGCAGGAGGACCTGCATCGGTGCAAGATTTGCTCAGCTTGAAGCTAAACTCGCATTATTCAGATTAGTGCAAA
Source organism: Argiope bruennichi (assembly GCF_947563725.1). Lineage (NCBI taxonomy): Eukaryota > Metazoa > Arthropoda > Arachnida > Araneae > Araneidae > Argiope > Argiope bruennichi. Next base: position 1,757,389 of record NC_079153.1, on the reverse strand, counting down.
AGTTCAAGTTTCAGATGTGTGAAAAAACCGACGATCCTTTCACTTTGACCTGTCCAAACTTTCATTATCAATTCTACAAACGGAATTTATATGAGAGCTGTACCAAGAGACGTTAAAATCTAAATGACGCATGTTTGTATATCGTTATCAAATGCATTTAACTGAGGCTTAATCGCTTCCATTATATTAGCTGTAAATATTTTCATATCTTTTGTGATTTTGTTGTGTTATAATGTATTTCATTCTATCTTGGTGTTTTTCTTTCTACCTTTATTTATTATCATTCACACATATCTATTCATTATGTTCATTCTGATCATGGTCCTATAACTATTTTTAAATCGTTTAATATTGGCATATATTTCCATATAGGAAAAATGCTCCAAATGATGTAAAGAATTACATTTTATACAGTTTCAGTAAAAACAAAGGCATTTCTAAAAAAAAAAAAAATAATTACAAAATATAAATATTTACAAATTTCCATAATTTTTTAGTCATATTTTGTCAAATGTTTTTGCAACAGAAACATTTTAAACAAAGTTGGGCAAATCAACGAACCACTGATTCCTCGAATCGTTCATTCTTTGATGGATCTTCGCATTGGCGGCGGTACACATTCCCACCCTCCACAGTATATTTTTGTCATATTTGATACCTCTAAATTAAACTAGCTATCTTGGAAACTGCCAAAAGACATATACACGGTCACACATTTCCTTTCATTAGTGTATATACATATAATGTAAAATATATATTTTAAAGCAGAGTCGTGGCCGAAGAGAGAAGACACTTTTGTAATTTTTAAACTTCGCTTTATTCCATTCCGAGAGGCATAATTTATGTACAAGAAGCGTGGACCAAACTGGCGTCCATTCACACGTGGCAGAAGAGCAGAAGAAGGCCGAACTATTTATCCCCAATGATTATATACAGAGTGATCAAGAAATAACAGGAGGTGTTCGGTGCTCAGTAGCGCATTATGTGCTGAAAGAAATGTAGCAAAATTTGGCCACCATACACATTAAAGTATGAGGTTTCGATTTATCAAGGAAAAAAAATAGTATCAGAAAATGCCGATAGGGGAAATCCTGGCGATGCAGGCGCATAATATGTGGAAAAAGAATGCATATCAACCAATGGAAACAGTAAATAGCAACACACCAAATGCCAATGAAAAACTTTTATTATAGCAACTTACACATTTGGCTCAAGGTGACCACCCACTTGATGTTCCAATAATTGCATGTGATACACGAGGTTTTCGACAGCGGCTAGCAGCATATCGGTATTTATTCGTCTGACATGTAACGTTATTTGATCTTTTAAAGTAGGAATGTCAGGAACATGTCCTTGATACACAACGCCTTTCAAATGAACCAGAACCACCTCACAACCAAAAATTACCAAGATTCAGATCAGTGTCATTAGTTAATGACACTCATGCGGATTAAATTTCAGTATCTGATGCAATATCTTCTGCATCGTCGAGAACGGGGTATCTGTTTGTCGTGATATTGAAAGTGTACTGCTGCTAACCTGCTTATTAGCTATCGCCTGATCCATAACGGAGATTGAAACTTCTTCAACTTGTTCCTACTTAATAATTTTACGTCCTCGGCCTAGTCACACACCAAGAATTCCGGTTGTTTCGAATTTTTCAACTATTCTTCGTAAGTTATTTATAGTCATCGGTCCTCTACGTAACAGTTTTAACCGCCGCTATTCATGAAGAACAACACTGGCATTCTCATCCCGCTGCTAAAACAGCTTGACTAATAAGGCGCGTTCACGTAGAGACAAGGCAATCGACGGTTGAATTCTTGCAGAATGACATAAATTCCAGCAACCCTTCCTTTATCTTGGATGTCATGTCATAAAGTACCCGTATGAATGGCATTCATTTTTTTCTCATTCTTCATTCATTCATTCCTTCTCCACCCATGGAAGGAGATGGACGCAGCGAGAGCAGATGCTCAAGCATTGCGTCAATGACTAGCAATGTGTCAACATTTAGCAATACCACCGACTATAATAGAGAGACAGCCTCTAGATTCTCTAAACATTGTTTGTTATTGCGTCGCACAGAACGAGATTTCGAGATGTTGAAAATAGAAGTTGAAAGATTAGTAAGAAAACCCAGAACCTACTTTTCTGCTGATGAGCGAAGAATAGGCGAGAAAACCTTGGAGTCGCTCCGACAGAAACTGGATGCCGAAGCAAAAGCTTTGGAAAAACTAGACCCCTGCACTCTCCTACACTGCACCATTCACCCCGACCATAAACAAAACATCTGCCAGCGGATACAAAGACACACTGAAAGCAAAAAATATCTACAGGAAACTATTGAATCCTTTGACATGACCCTACAACAGATGTCTGAGGACAACCAGGATCATACAAAGCAATACCTAGATGACCTCAACAAGCAGAAGGAACTTAAACTACAATTAGAATATATAGAGGAAGAGCTTGCATTATTAAATCCCTGCCCAATAGATAACTGCAATTTACACGCAATTACAGATGAAAATAATACTATGGAAATAGAGCAACCCTTCCAGGTAGTGGAAAAGAGACATGTGGCCAAAAGAAAAAAGTCAGCTGACAGTCAAGAAATAATCGTCCACAACATATTTGTTGTGGACGATTAGAAAACACCGAAACCCACCTTAGAAAACACCGAAAACCCACCCAGAAAAGAAATACCACCCATAAACTTAAAGATGGACGAAGATTATAACCTGACCCTACAAGAGATTTGCCGCAAGTATCCTGAAACTGAAAATCAATATGTAAATGGTCTCCTAAAAATCACCCCTATCAATGAAGAAGAAAGACAAGGAATCATCGAAATACTGCAAAATAAGAAAAAAGAGTTCATCCTCTCAGATAATCCCGCCGAAAGGCCCATTAAAGTTGTCATAAAAGGCCTCCCCGGAAATCAAGACAAGGATGAAATAAAGAAAGAATTGGAAGAGCTGAACTTTGATATCGCTAGAGTAGCACAATTAAAGAACTATAGAAATAAGACCCTCCACCCAATCTACCTAATAGATGTCAACAAAACTGGAAACTACAACAACATATATAATATCAAATCCCTCTTCTACATCAGAGTAAAGGTTGAGACATACAGAAAACCGGCAAAGGCAACCATGTGTTTCAATTGCGCAGGATTCTTCCATAGCGCGAGAAATTGCAAATGCAATCCTCGCTGCATCAAGTGTAATGGAAATCATCCCACCCAGCAGTGTCAAATCAAAGAGAAAATACCAGAACCGTTCTGCATCAACTGTCAAGAAACTGGACATTTAGCCTCTTGGAGAGGATGTAGAAGCTACCCAACAATAAGAACCTCCCCCCCCCCTGTCAGAAGATCCTTTGCCGAAATTATCAGAAAAAAAACCTCCCAAATACAGCAGAAAACAAGCTACAGGAGAATAAGCAAACTCACGGACCAGAACAGCCACCCCAGAAACCAGTTTTTAAAGCCCAAGAAACCACCCCAATAGAAATCGCCGACTTCAAAGAAATAATTGAAGCCCTGAGAGAAATAAAAACCCTCCTAAAAGAATTTCCTGGAATCCTGAAAGCAGCCAAAAACTTGAAGAAAACGACAGATAAAGAAGAAAGAAAACTCATTCTGATAAATGCACTACTAGCTTAAAGTCTCCGTCCGCCCACCTCAACTACCAACGCTCCTGATTGGACACTGACGAACAATAGTCTATCCACCACCTGACCCTCGGAACCCTGGAAATCCAGAAAACCTCACCCACCCCTACTCTACAGACTTGATGCTTTCCTATTGGCCCTGACAACTCTCCCCCTCTCTCACACCCATGCTAACGGCTCTCTCGACCTGCTCCCAACTCAAGCTCGCCAGTTATGCTCCAAGTTCAGGGCATTCTATAACGCCAGGCCTTCTATTAACTAGGATCATGGAGATAGCCTTGCTACGCAAGGCGGGTGCTCCGGATAATTCTACCATCATCAAAGTACCCGTATGAGCAAATTGCATAATAAAGTTTTCGATTGCAGCTCCAGGATTTCCCCTATCGGCGCTTTTAGTACTTTTTTTTTTGATAAATTGAAACCACATACCTTTATGTGTATGGTGGCCAAATTTTGTTATATTTCGTCCTGCACATAACACGCTACAGGGCTTCGAACACTTTCTGTTATTTCTTGATCACCCTGTACAATGAAATTCTGATAAGGAATTTCTGTACACGTGTCGATTTTGGATAGGGAAATCCAAGTATCTTTTAAAAAGAATTCGCTTAGCTTGACAATTTTTTTATCCCTTCACTCGGAGCGTGGGAACCGCTGATTTTAGTATTTTTACAGAGCTTCTGTAGCATTAATTAAATAAAAAAGATGGAATTGGATCAAGAAATAAGAGAACATTTTAGAATGAAGTTAATATGGGATAAATTAAGATAAAACTTTGGGAATTAATTAAGGTTTAATTTAGATTTAAAAATATTATTACATACATATATTTATAAATAAGCACAGTCCCAATCTGAGTGTATTTTCTCCTTATACAAATCTTCAGCTTTTTTTCAATCTTAATAAAATTTGCAGACTTGTCTTCAAAATTCGAAGTAAATCCCTGTCAGCTTTATGAAGTTATAATTAATAATATTTCTTCTGGCTGAAAACTAAGCAAGAGGGGTTTTTGTTTTAACTTCCAAAAAATGGTTTCTAAAAGAGGACTTAGCACCATCATACTTTCATATATCAGGCTCATATTTTTATTACAAACAGTCAGTAGACTGTTTTTTATTTTTGAAAACAAAATATAATCAAGAATTTATTACATTAAGATTTCTTATCTTTACAGCTTTCTTTCTAATCAGCATGCAAAAGTGGTGGTGAAATGTAGTGCTAATAACCAAAATACAGCTGTAAAACAAATGACCGATTTTGTTTTCTCCCCAATCCGCCCTAATAGTTTCGCTGTTTTGGGTTAAACAGTATTCTGAGCGATCCATCCTAAGAACATGCTTTAATCGCACCCCGAGACAGAAGTGCTGTCTCACTTTCTCGACTGCTGCGATGAATGGACGGAAAAATGCCTATCACAACTGTTTACGCATGGCGAATACTCTAGTACTTTTTTCGCTATATGCATTTAATTCGATTGTATTTTCAAATATTTATTTTTTATATTCTTTTGAATCTATAATGGATACATTCTTGAACGATGGAATGAAACGAGAGAAAAGGGAATGAAATTCTCCCTTTTTCTGTCCAAGATTATATAAATATTTCGCCTGGTTCAATAAAATAAAATAAAAATTAAAAAAACTGCATAAACCTCTTTTATTGTATAAAAAATTTTTTGAACTGGATAAAAAGAGAAATAATAACTTCTAACCTTTTACTTAACATTTTAGCATTATTGTTATTATTTTAAGCTGGAAAATCTTATATGAAGCAACGAACCCTTTTATTATTTCATTGAAAATGCAACTGACAAAAAAGTTTTTAATGTTATTAAAATATAAATTAAAATAATTATTAAAAAATTATATTTTTCATATAAGTGCTAATTTTACCAAATAGTAATTACTTGTAAATATTCAAATCTAAAGAATCTGGGGATCGGTTTGGGTTGGGTTTTTTTTGGTGACCTAGGGTAATTACGTAAATTTATAAAAGATTTTAAAACTGCCTTAAAAGAAGTTGTTTAAAAATAAATTGAGGATTAAAATCAAATCAAAATTTAATTTGAATAGTTTAATAAAACCAAATTAAAATTGCTCTAAAAACAAACTCGATAAAAATCCAAAAATAAACCTCCTGACGAATTATTTCATTTCTTCTGCAACTTTTTAATCGTCATATTGGGATTGCTCATTGAGCACAATCTTTGTGATAATAAGCTGACTTTGAGATAAGATTTGACGCACTGACGATCTTCCGGGATGAATAACTGTTGACGTCTAGATAACAAACTCTCAGATTTCAATGAAATGCAATAGAATTTGAACTCTTCTACATTCCTTTTTAATTGAAAGTTCTGGCATAGCACGTTGTTTTTACATGAAACACGCTTCACATAATTATTTTGTGAAGATTTCATGAGGACTCATCAAAAATCAACTATTTCATAAAAAATATGCAGTTCAAAACTATTTATCAAATTGGGCACACAGTTGCTTCTTAACTGGTGTTTATTAAAAAACAGGTTTCTAAAATCTTGAGCAGTTTTGGACAGTTCTTTTAAACATCGTGATTGTCAACAACGCCATCATTAAGTGCTTGGTCTCAGTTTTCATCGCTCATTTGCGCCCAAATATTCCTGTACAATAAATGATTTTTTAAATAAATATACCCCTGTTGAAAATTTCATTAAAATATCTTCACTAGTGTAGAAGAGGGTACTTTGTTCAAGTTGAATTGAGATATCCTGTATTTATGATCAAAGTCGTGGATTGCGCCCTGTGTTCATATTATTCGCATCGTTGTTCTCCGCTAAATGCGTACCATGAATTTCGAATCAACCTGCATAAACTTATCTTTTGAGGCATTAAAGGAAGGAAACCTCAGTGAATTTCAGCTTCCTTCAAGGAGGAATATTTTTGTCCAATAGTTGAACTCGGAAAGTTTTCATAAACCAGTTAACAGAAGTCTTTCTGAAAAACTATTGTTTCTCCCTTTCTGCTTTTACTTTTAATGGCAGATATGTATGGAACTTTGCATGGTCACACAGTTGTTGACATATACATTCATGATTTGTGGTTGATCTCCACTATCCAAGTGAACCACATTTCACAGTTTTTCTTAAATAGCATTGAAAAGTGATGCTCATAATAAAATCTAAAAATCTCACAGTCTAAATGCCGCACCGTAAAATTCACATGAAAAAAGGCTTCAAATTTTCTTCTTGCTGTCAATTCAGTTGAAATATCTTGGACTAACAGAATCAAAACTGTTCATATTTCCCAAAAGCTTTCTTTTCAGAAAACACAACATTTTTTTTCATTATTATTAATTTAAAAAATAAAATTATTCGAATTTTTAAAGCTGTGGGAGTAGTAAACCCCATCATCTGGGATCAGTCCATTTCATTCATCTCAGTTATAAGAAGAAATATCCATGACGTCCAACATTTTCCCTGGTGCGTGAAACAAAAGGAAGGAAATCAAGACTTCTTCGCGATTTTATTTTAGATGCGCTATTGATTTATAAAATTTACTGCGCTTTTCGTCAAGAGAGCTGATTTGTCTCTGAGTATCAGGCACAAATGTTAGAAAGAAAGTTTATTCAGAAAGCATCGCAAACGGGGTGAATTTTCCCCATTTATTATTCTGGGTCCGAAATTAGAATCTCCAATTCATTGCAAAATGTTTCGAATTCTCGAAATCTTTCCGTTACATACGTATGTCCTAAATTAGATGCAGCTTGTGCACTTCGAGGATCACTAAAAGATTTATATTCATACCTCACCATCTTTTCGGAATGAGCTTTTGTATCTCTACGTCGTTTCTTCTCTGTGCAAAGGGTATCTGGATCAGAACAGAAGCAACAAAATGATCTCAATAACTGATACATAAAATGTTCTTAGAATCAACTACTCATATCTCTAATCTTCATTCTTGAACAGCTTATTGAGCTACTTTCATGGCTCAGAAATACATTATATATATAATTAAATATCATTTATATTCAAAAGTGGTAAATATACTTAACACTGCCGTTCACGATGTAAGGGTTTTCGTAGAGACATTAAGTTCCAATTCATTAAATTTTAATTTCTGTAAAAATTTTCAGAAATGCAACACCATTGTGTCGTGTTCCTTTTATCTAGTATTTTCTTATATTTAATTATCATTATTTGTCATTGAATTTATTTTATTTGTTTTCAACATTTATTCTTTTAAAATGAACAAAAACTGTTGATGCAGTTGGAATTTCTTAAAATTCGTAATCTTCCTGTTAATGATTTTATGCAAACTTTGACTTTATTTTTGATATATTTATTATTTGAATACTATAATTTACAACATTTTAGTTTATTTCTTAACGCAACACATGGCTAAGATGTTATTAATAAAATAGCATCAGATTGAAAGTTTTATTTTTATGCAGTTAGCAATCCTGTCCAACCTGCCTAACAAATGCAAAATGAGCTTCAAACTTTACATTTTGAGTTTGAAAATACTGAATTTGAATTGCAAACAATTCCATGATTTATAATTTTAAAAAACTGTATAAAGTTGTTTTAAATAACATCTTTAAAACTGAACATTCGATGCTATTTTTTACCCTTAACGCTCAGTGGTAAGTATGCTTACCACTTTCAGTTTTTCTTGAACCATCTTTGGTAAGTGTATTTACTACCCTTTATTTCATAAATTGCAAATCAACACATTTTTGAAGTTTTAGAATTTATATCATCCATTTTACGTGATATAACCCTAAAACGTTTTATTTGGCAATGCCCCGTCATTATGCCCTATAAAGGGTTAAATGAATTTCGTATTAACTTACCTTTCTTACCAATAAAAGCAATATGGAAAGAAGCTGTGTTGCTCATCCTTTTTCATTGCCCAAGTTCACGTTATTCATTTGTTGAAAGAAGTTCCAGAACTGTAACACGATGCTTATTTATACAACCTGTTCAATTTGAACTAAATACCGAGATCATGTTGAGGGCGTTGAAACTTCTTTCTGTCTTGAAACTCTTTCTAGAATAGATTTTCCATAATAAAAGCCATCTGTTTAATAATTCCTTTCTTCTGTCAAGAGAGACATATTTTGGATAAATGAGGGAGAGATTCCGAGGACCAATTTCCCTTTATTTCCCTTTCAAATTGCAAGTGTTGAAGAACCTTGCATTAGAATATGGATGGATTTAAAATGACCTGCAAAATAAAGTAAATGAGTTATCAAAATTGTGCATTGAAAAAAGCTGGGATTCTGCATTTTCACTGTGAATAGGCAGGAGCCGCCTCTTTCGCTATACTTTTTTTTTCTGCCCCAACTGATTAAATATTTTATTCGCGCAATCCACTTGTTGTAATGAAATTCCTATTTGATTGCAAACTAAATGGATATAAGATTTAAAAAAAAAACCTAACTAAACAGAAAATTATATTCAATGAATTGAATTTGAAACAAAAAAGGATCATATAGATAAGCATCATTCACAACAGAAGCGAATTGTACATTTTAAATTTACATCCTGTTTTAAACCTTCAAACCATTCATGGGCAACATTTATAAATATGACACCTTTAAGAGCGACCTGTCACAGGAGAAAAACAAGAAACTGTCTTACAATGACGCAATGGAAAGCTAACGTTTCCATTGCATATTTTATTTATATTTATTTTTCCCTTCTTTTTAAACATTACAAGAAAGTCTTAGTGCTGAATTATGTTTAAAATAGTCTGTTAAACAACGTATATGATTTCATTTTGGATATTAAAAGGCACATTCTTTCATATAATGTTCATTAGTAAATCCGAAGTTTGTTCAAAATGAAGGTCTTAACTGCCGCTTTCAATTTTTTCCAAGTCTCAGGATGAAGTCATTGTGCTAGTTATCTGAAGTCACGTTCTGACGACCTGTGCCTTGCGGATTGGGTCATAAATTTGCCAACTAACACATTGTATGACAACCCCCGCCTCAGGAAATCTGTCGGGAGCTTCCCCCAAATGTTTGGTAAATGAACATACATCTAACAATCCCGGAAAACTACAAGAAAGAGAAAAGAAGACAAAATGTGGCCGATTCAAAGCGCGCACAAGCACACAAGTCGTCGGAACGAGGCTTAACCTCTTCCATTATACGCTGTATTCTACACCCACCCCTTTTGACTACGGCAGAGATAGTACTTCCGTTCCAAGAGATTGTGAGACAGTTCTCTCACACACTGTGCGATAGCAGATTATAGAACTTCTCAAACACAGTCTACTCAAACACAGGAGGGCCATTGGCTAAAACATGGCGTGGGAGGAAAAGAGTTCGTTTCTTATCAGTAAACTTGAAGAGGGTGAAATTCCTCCCTCGGTCCCCCAATTCGCACCCACTCGTGTAACCTCTCGGAGCGACGCCATTACTTTCTGTGACGTAAGTATTCAGGCCTTGTCTAACGGGGGTCTTGGCACAAGTCGTCGGAACGAGGCTTAACCTCTTCCATTATACGCTGTATTCTACACCTACCCCTTTTGACTACGGCAGAGACAGTACTTCCGTTCCAAGAGATTGTGAGACAGTTCTCTCACACACTGTGCGATAGGAGATTATAGAACTTCATAGGCCTTCGGTTGGGACTTTCAACTACAAATCTTGGAATGTTAAACTCGTAATAACTGTACAATGTTCTGCTGATAGAAAAACACGAGTAATGAAATGAACCCGGAATTAAAAATGTTTAAAGCTTTTAATTTTGAGTTCATCTCATTAAAGAAGTTTCGCATCCCTCTGACGTCATAAGCTGTATTGTGCGTAAGATGGGGTTGGGAGGGGGGAGAGAAAAGAATAGAAAGAAAGAAATACATCATTTTCGATGATTTTTCTTTTCTCGCATTTGTTTCTCAGATATTTCGGCATAAATTTTCTTTTGCAAATGGAAACTAGTAATGTAAAATTTAGATGAAGAAAATACTAATGATAATGATTCAAAATACAGAAAAGAGACCGAAAATATCATTTTGGAAGATAACAATGAAGTTGAGTTAAACGCATCCGCGAAGCTTATTAAGAAAGGAAAAAAACTTGTTTCCATGGAAAGAACTTGAAGGATCGGAAGCGAAAAATATATTGTCCCCTCCCCCCACTCTTTTTTGAGTTGGATTAAAAGTTAATAAAATTAATGTTTCTTTAACAGACACAAATTATTCAAAAATTAAATTATAAATTATATTTTTTTTCTCTAAATTAAAGATTCAGAAAAAAAAAAGAACAACAAAAATATTATGAATTGCTTTGATTGAATATCAGAAACTAGTTAAATGTTTTATTTTTGTTAGTTGGCTTTACTCAGTAGCTTTAAAACATATTTAATCAATTTGAAAACTATTATTTCCCTTTTTTGAAATTTTTATTAAGTATTTATAATCACGCTTTCTTATATTTGAGAACAAAAGATTGAGAGGATATAAATTTCTTTGTGAATTAAGCAGACTTGAATTTGAGAAGTAACATATTAGGAATAATTCGATATATTTTTATCTCTCAAAATATTTCATTTTGTTACATTTTCTTCGAATAATTTTGATTATATGAAATGATATTTTTTGTTACATGCATTTTATTATGGTAGTTGAATATGGAAGTTCAAACATAAATTTTATAGAGTGTGCGCAGTTAGCTATAGTTAACTTAAGAATGATTTTATATTTTAGATTCACTGTGACAAGATCTGAAATGATATAATACTTTTAATTACAAATAAAATGCTTATAATGCATAAAAATGCTCAAATGTAGGGCTCAGAGACTTACTCGAAGTCCAGAGTTAGTTTTTGATGATATTACTGACCTGTATGGTAGGGAAACTGTTGCCGCCATTATATTTTTTAATTAATTGATTTGGATTTGTAGTGATCCTTTTTCTTGTATTCATAAGTGGATTCGTAACTGTAAAATACTAGAATTGAATAAATGCTAAGTTCTAATCAGGCATATTATAATGACACGGGAACGTGGATACTTCTACTCAACCTCCCCTGCCGCTATTCAGGAGTTTAATTTTTTGATTCCTCTATCCGAAACATTTGCTAGAGGTCTATACTGTATTACGTTACATTCGTAAGAAGATCTCAGAATTGGAGATTTCAAATTTTCTGTCTTAATCTTCAATACTTTGTTTCATACTGAATGATTTAGTTTGATTAGATTATTAAATTGCATTGGATTCAACACGAGGGCTTTTTAGAGATAGATCTTGTAGAGCCTGATGAGGCGATATCTAAGCTACCCTTTCCATCTCCAACTACCAGCAGTCACATGCTTAATCTACGACATCAAATTAACGTTCTCCACAAGGCTGATATTTGGTGGAGGTGGATTTCGAATCTAAAACTCCTCGGCACTAAAGCGGAGTCTTTTTTCCCCAGAATATTTAGAGTATGATGGACCTTAAACCACTCAACTCAACCACTTCTCCTACCAATCTATTTAACATCCGAATGAAACGGTATTTGGGATATTTATTCATATTTTAGTTCAAATAAGAGTACAAAGTAGTGTACAAATTTTAAGCTAATTGCTATGTTAATTTCAGATTTCAGCAACAAATTGTATAATTCGATGCACAAATAAGATATATTTCTTCAAATTTAAATTTCGAGACATAACAAAGAAGAGATCAATTGGAAAGACGGATTTAATGCTCACTAAATCTGCTTAGTGGATCCGATTCTGAATACTTCAGTGTTAGCCACAGGATCATCTAGCCCTCAGAAACAAGATGATGCTACAACTAAAAGATACCACTCGATTTTTCTTGCAAATCTTTGACTCAGAAAAACCGATTAAGTGAGAAAATAATTTTAAATTAAAATTTCGAAATATTTATTTGACCAGATTGATGTAGAAAAACAATTAGTGATGCTTCGACAGAATGGACCGTCGGCTTCTGCTTCTATTAGAACATTATAAGTAAAATATGGCAAGTGCCACGAGGAAGAAAAACATCCTTTGCATCTAAGGTTTAGGACTGCTGGATTCCTAATTCAAAACTGATTCCACCAATGACTTACCATGCATTTGTGATGGGTTCAGATAAAATCTGCTCATTGAATATCAAATATCCTCCTCCTGGAGTACTTTAGAATCTTGCAGAGAGAGTACTAACTGAGCTCTCATCCTCGTCATTAGACCATGGCGAATAATTAATAATACCATCTTCAATGGCATCCTCATCATCTGATTGGCTCTCAAAATTACAACAATAACTCTTTCATTACTTCCAAATGGGATATTAATCGAACTAAACTATATTAAGCAAATGCTTAAGGCTGTCCATTTGTCCATCATTAAGTGAGGTTGACATCACATCGATAAAACTATCGAGTTTTTTTATATTTTTATGGTGGCAATATTGTGGGTTCTTGTTGAATTGGGAAAAGATACAAGATTCCACCTCTGCCTCTATTACTTCATTTCTAAATAGCTATAAATATTCATAGACCTCATCAGTCATTGTTATCTGCAGAGGTTATATATTACGTTGATGCATTTCGTACTGAACGACAAAATCATGACGTCGCTTCTGACCAAACAGGAAATGAAACAAGTGGCGATCGGTGATGTCGATTGCGGAAAGACAACAAATTTCTGGATTATCACCCTGCATGTTTGGAAATCCACCGAAACACTGACACTTCTATTTGTGTCATATTCCTGAAAGACTTATTACAGTTCCATTTTCTGGTCTGAAAATTAAATGTTCATGCAATACCATTCGGCTGCATAATATAAACAGCATAAAAATAATTTCAGATCCCAAATTTTACAAGTTAAATGTGATTTTTTATTGCTATGCTTCAGATAATTCTGAAAGTTTCCGGAATTTGCTAGAAAAATGGACTCTGCAATTGAAATAAAAAGCACAGTGTTCTTGTTTAGTAGAAAACTTGAGTATTCAACAACAGAATTTTACCCAGAAAGAGCAAAGATTTATTTCGAATGAGAAAGCTAAAAGACTTAAGAAATGTTTTAATTTCCGTTGCTTTGTTCTGCACAAAGATTGTTAAAGCAGATTGTTTGTTATGTTTGACTGTTTTTTAAGTAATGCCTTTTTACGATTCTATCGGCAGCAGTCTGCTGAAACAGAGCGAGACACTGACAACAAAGAAATCGAAATCTTAGAAAATGAAAATTATCTTTAGATTTGAATGAAAACTATTCATGAATGAAACTTCGAATACACCAATAAACTCTATAAATGCTGACTCGTAAAATCCCTTAAGGAACTCTCCATCTATTTCTTTTTAAAATAAGAAATTTTCATATTATTTTAACAACTCTTAGCACTATAAATGACTTTGTAAAGACAAAGATTCCAACAAGAAGGGACTCGTTAATTTAAAGCCGTTTTCTCGTAACTCGTATTTTCAGCATTAAAATAAATCTTAGCAATTTTCTTTGCTTGTTCTTTGGTATTAATCTACTTAAATCGCACATTTCTTCAGATCAGAGATTCTGCAATGCAAAATTACAAGCAACAGTGCAAATTTTAAGCAGGTAGCCATGAAATTGCAGGAAAGGGGTTATAGATATCAGTAAAATGAACACGAAATTCAGAAGAAAGGTGATGCGTATGCAAATGTCACGTTATAGGCGATGTAAGTGTATTCAAAACGTGTGCGCTCGGCGCGCACAGCTCAAGACTTAAAGGAAAGGAAGAACGGAGGCTCGATTAAAGACATTCGCTGCAAAAGCAAGTGAGTTCTTTCGTGAAATATGACTGGAATAAATCACCTGGATGACTTCAAACGGGGAAGAATGATCGGAAAGCTGGAAGAGGGCGAAGTTTTACCAGTGTAGCTGAATAGTTTGGAATCAATAAAAGTGTAGATCGCGGCATTAGAAAGCATTCCAAACCATAGGTACAGTTGTTAAAGGTTGATGGTGGCCGCCCTAGAAAAATAATTGCAGTAGATGATGGATATATCTCTCTACAGGCGAAAAGAGTCCAATACCAGTCATTTAGTGCCACTGCTCAGCAACTGTATACATCAACAGGGCGACAAGTATCGCGGATTACTGCGTCCAGACGCCTTCACAAAAAATGCCTATTCGCCCACCATCCTGAGCGCTGCATCCCTTTGAAAGTTGGCCATCGGTGGCACCGACCGTTTAGAGGGGTTGTAAGGATCACAAAAAGTGGACATCTCATCAATGTAATCGTGTCCTCTTTACGGATGAGAGTCGTTCCAGTGCCACAAGCGATTCTCAGCGCCAGTTGATTTGGAGATAGGTCGGGACACGGTTTAATCCTATAGTAACATCATGGAAAGATACCGCTACGATGGACCTGGAGTTGTCATTGGGGAAGCATTATGCTGAATGGGCGGACTGAGCTCCACGTTTTCGACAGAGGTTCTGTGACCAGAGATCGATATTGTAAGGTGCTGATTCTTTCCTATGTGCGTCTGTTCCGAGGTGCTATTGGACCAGACTTCACGGATTTTTATGGATGTTTTTTATGGATGTCAATTCATGGCCATACCGAACTGCTGATGTTCAGCAGCTGCTGGAAAGGGAAGATATCACTCGAATGGATTGGCCAGCATTCTCTCCTGTATAATTCCCATAGAACATGTGTGGGATGCTTTGTGGAGACGCCTTTCGGCATGATTACATCCTTCGGGGAACACTAGCAACTGAAACATGCTGATTGAGGAATGGGCACTCTTGTCTCAATAACTGTTGGACAATCTAGTGATGACTATGGAGAGACGGTGTGAAGCAACCATTGCAGTAAGGGGAGGGCATATGCCATACTAAGGAACATCTGCTTGTTTTTTCTTCCTCTTGGACAGATTATCATGTGCAGCGATACTTATAGTTCAATAAACCATTTTTTTTGTTGTTGTTGTTGTTTTTTGTTTGATTCTATACTATATGTATTGTATTCATTTTATCGCAACTGTGCTTTCGTCATCGTTTAAGTACAAAATGTTGTCTCTCCTTTCTGAATTTCATGTCTCTCAGATGAGACAAAATAATGGCAAAAAAATATATATTGCTTAAATTTTGCACACAGTGTATAATTATTGTTTCATCCGAAGAACAGCGTCAGAAGAAAATAGGAATTTTTCCCCATATTGTATTATTTATGTTCTATTTTCCGAGTAATCTTTACACAATGCATCTTTAAATAACTATGAACAAACTCCTTTTACTTTTGAATGGCAAACGTTTGCTGAAAGTGAATATTGGGACAACAAAAGACGCGATGTGACGCTATGGATTGAAGAAAATACAATCGTGACGAAAAGCCATAAATCAGCTCTTTTTAAACTTCAAGTTTATAGGTTTAAGGATTAACTTAATCTTCAGATATTATTATTATTATTTGTGAGTTCGAGCCCTGCCTGACTAGTGTAGCGGCGTGCACTTTTCTGCTGAATCTCCAAACTGAAAAGAGAATGAACGAGGAAATCGGAAGCCTTCAACAGCTCGGACCATCAAATCCTTGACTCCGAAACAAAATTCCAACTAAAATTTAAAAATTGCTTGCACAGCTGAGTGGCACAGGCATTGCAAATGATCACCTCGTGCCAAGAGACTTAGAAAAGCCTCAAAATCTGTTTGGCATATAGTGCAGTGCTAAGACGATAGCAGATTTTCTTCGTTTCTGACTTGTGCACAGAAAATTGACTTTTGTTTATTTTAAAGAAAGTAAGAAAGTGAACGAATGAAAAGAACCAAATGAAACTTAAAAGAAAAATAAGCTCTAACGAAATCACGGATAAAAAATTAGAGGGATAAATAATTTCAAAAGCAATGATTATCGCATATGAAAATGATTTTAAAAAACTGTGTAATTAAATCAAGAATATCTTTTAAACTACGAGCATAAAAAGAGCTGTTCTCGTTTTCTTGTTTACTCAATAGAAAGAATAAATTTCTAGTAGAATCAGCAATAATAATCGCCCATTTCTGATGTTTGTAAAGCAATTTTTCTTTGTCACTGAAATCAATGCTGCCAGCATTGATAGGATTATGTTTTTCTGCGAAAGCATCGTCTCACTCGAATCTGACGCTTCCTTTTTCAATAAAGCAGAATCTCTTTAAAAAGTAAAAATAAAATCACAAACATTTTCTAACTAAATGAAAAATTCGAAATGCATTCAGTTACAAATAACAGTTAAATATTTGAATGAAAATTTGTTCATTACCTTTTTCTCCAAACTGAAATCTGAGAGGAAGTCCATACCAATAAATGATGCCTGCTGAGAGATGCCATTTTTTTTTTAATTCAACAAGAACTATTTGTAAAATAGTGTAAATCGTACGCAAATAAACTACCACTTTTCTTGTTAAAAATGTCTTAGTGCAGGAATTACATAATTAAAAAAATATGGACATACTCTCTCACTTAAAAACAAAAAAGGTAATGATTTAATATCTTGATGTTTCTCAATTTCTCCTGTGTTTGTAAAATGTTACTTCATTTCTTTTATTAGCATTTCAGAAGTATCATTTTAGTGATACTAATTGTGCCGTAAGATGAATCTTTATGTATTGATCAAGATAAAAACGTATGGCAATGTGCAACTCAATGGGCTGTTTATTGACTAATGGATCGCATGCTATGCACTGCTCAGAGCCACCGAATCAAGGATAACGGGAATGACATCGCTGAAAAAAATTACTTTTCAATTTTCCTTCAGTATTCATTCATATTTCCCCTTAAAAAAAAAAAAAAAAAAAAAAAAAAAAAAAAAAAAACAGCCAATGTTGTTGAACCTCGAAACCTCTTCGGTCCACGAATCAACGCGTAAACTGTAGAAAATCTACTCATCTTAACCAACGGCGTAGCGAAAGTAACTAGCGTCTGGAGCACAATACGTTTTTCCACTCTTCCTCGTAATTTAATAAACTTAAATGGCACCTGGAGTGAGACATTATTTTTTCATGATACATTTTGAGGATTTTCATTTAATTTTTAAAAATGATATAATCGGTCTAATGTTTTGCTCCGATATCGTGGAGACAGAAGATCGTTTCAAACTCCTTAAAAGTTCTACAGAGATCATTTTTACTTCCTTGTTTGTGATAGGAAAGTACAAAAAAAGTAATCATCAAAAAATTCTAGTTCATCCCATTTTAGTCCACCCCGTATCCGGAAAGAACATTTCTGTGAAGACGGCAATCTGGGAAACACGGTCTATTGAAGATTTCGTCTATAATATTGAAGATTTCGATCCAATTTTTCGAGAAATATGTCAACGGGAATCTTGTCTCTCTGCCAGAGTGTGTCTGCAAAAATTCTGAAAGCTTCGAGCTAATAAATGTTGGAAACGTACCAGATTTTTTATATTTGATCGAAACTTTTGCAATTCCACTAGAGTACGTGTTCCATAGAACAGAATACCTGGTAAAAGTTTCAAATCGGAATTGACATGATGTGTCGAAAAATAAATCAATTGGGGAATGAAACGGGGAATGTCTACAAATATTTTGAATGAACGAAGTGAAAAAAAAATCCACATTCTAATAGTGTTCTAGTAATTTAAATAGTTTTCGTATGATCGTTGTTCGGAAGAGAGCGATGAAAATGCATTTTCCTCTATCCTAAGTCGCGCACAGGTATGTTTGCGATCTCCGCGTTGTGATATTTTTTGAGAAATAACTGTCATCAGAATAACATTTTTTTTCCCTCTCCAAATTTAATATGTGAAAACTTTTTGATATTGTAAGACACTTTTAGAATATTATTTCTTTTTTGCTCAAATGGAAGAGCATTTAGATATTTGTTGACTAGCCCTTTTGGAAAAACGATGCAATATGAAGTGTGTGTGTGTGTATGTATGTGTGTGTGTGTGTGTGTGTGTGTGTATGTATGTATGTGTGTGTGTGTGTGTGTGTGTGTGTGTGTGTGTGTGTGTGTGTGTGTGTGTGTGTGTGTGTGTGTGTGTGTGTGTGTGTGTGCTTTCTTTATAACTAAACACATTCTCTGCACAAATGAAAGCAAGCCTTATAGATGCAATAAATAACAATATAAAAATTGCCTTCAAATGGAATAACAAATATTAGAAAATAAACATAAAAGCGCAAATTTTAGTTCTCGTTACATTCTTAACATCAAAAGTTTCTATCCAGGAGGGGCCACAAAATAATTTAGCACCTGTGGAATCCTTTTGCCAAAATGCGTCATTAATACAGCAAGGATCGCATCGGCGAGTTACCAGTCTCACGGCTTAATTGCCACACCAAGCAGTTTCAGCAGATTTTCGACTTGGCTAGTGTAGGAGCAGCTCGGGAAATATGAGGAACTTGTACAATTCCGAAGTGTTTGAAATAAAATGGCTTGAAAAAGAAAAACATTAATCATTTGAACTTATTACATAAATATTTATTACGCATCCAGCTCCTGGATTCGCATTTGCAGAGTTTAAGCCTTTATAATGCTTTAAAATAATTATTTCATTGTTGATCAGGGTGAGGAAGAATGATTTAAGTTTATCTCTTCTTCTTCGGCAAAGAGAGATAAAATCAGGCAACAGTTTTCCAGTAGGGGAAAAAATGCTGGTTCATTTGCTTCTTCTGGAAAGCTCTTATTTCTAATGGATACGAGTTATGTTGCCCATTTCCTTCCACAAAAGCCGAAAAAAATAATATATTTTTTTTATTGTTCTATCTATAAATATGTTATTGAATTTCGTATATGACTAAAATGTATATTTGTTTAATAGCATATATAGACATTATGCTTACTTTTTAAACTGTCATTCGATCTCGTATCTACTGGGAACAGCGGGATATTCAGTTAATAAGATACCGAGCATTTCCATAGAAACTGACATTTGTTATGGGCAACTTTTCCTAACAGTGTATAAGAAATGTATTCTATAAAAGTTTTGATCCATTATGTGTGAGTCAAATGACTGCGAATAACTGCAATGATGCTTCATATCACTGCATGTTGTCATTGAGTATTTTAACAAAATCTTTTAATTTAATAAGAATAGACTTTTTACTTTTATTGGAACATGGCTTTCCTGTGGTAAAGGCTCCGGATCAGAGGATCGCTGCTCGACACTCGATTCCATATCCGCAAATACGCGCACAAAAAGAAGAAAACTTCCCACGAAAGCGTCCTAGCTTAACATTCAAAGTTTATAAAAATCCTATCCTAAGAATATCGAAATAAATAAATGTTCGGTATCATCACTGCTGTGCTTTTCTACTTCTCTTATACGAACAGAAAGTGTTGGAATCGTTTAAAAAATGGGTCTTGAAAATTTGATAAATCTCCACGTTTCGGATCTTCCCGAGTTCGAATATAATTGAATACGATGTCTGTAAAATGCAACAGTTGGTATCAAATTCTTCTCATTCCGTATCAAATCTTGAATCAAATCTCTCAACTAACTGACCTCTTGTGGTTTGCACGTTCTTATGAAGCCGAGCGCGACCATTCGAAAGCGTAACAAGATAAAATTTGTTATGCAATCTTGCCACTAAAATTGTAAATCTTCATCAAATTTTGTCTCAAAGATAGGAAAAAAACCCTCTAATATACATACTCAGTTTTTTTTTTTTTTGTTGTTGTTAATTTTTTTTATTTTTTTTATTTTTTCCCATTACGCTGTGAAATAAAAAATGCGGCAAACTGTCTCAGTACAGAAGAAAGTAAAAAGACAAACACTCCCATTGATATTTATTTATATTTAGATCTATAAGCCAAAGTAATAATTATTTTAAAAGAGAGATCTCTTGGACAAGTTTAAGTGATATAGCTCATATAGCCTTTACATTCTCACGCGAATTAAAATACGTTGTGTGACCCATTAGACATTTAAATGAATTTAGAAGAAAGCTCTAGATGCTTCAAAAATGCTTTAAATTCTAAAAACAAATAGTAACTTTTGAATCCCTTGAATGCTTCCAAATCAATCGACACATTTCCGTGAACGTTTGTTTTTAATATTTTTGTAGTATTTCGGAAACAAATTATTATAATAAAATGTGTTGTGATATATAGAGTTCTAGAAAAGGCGTTGAGTATTAATTCTGAAAAATTTTGTTGTAATGTTTGTAATAAATCATTTGCTCAGCTAACTGACAGTGGCCTGAGAGGTCCTTTTCCATCTGTCACAGCAGCATCGGTTTGATGGATCGATTAAGTAACCCTCATTACAAAAGTCACAATCGTGATGAATATTGTTTCCACGGTTTCAAACATCTGAGCATACTTTCATCTTTATTTGGCAAGTAAATATGCATGAAACAAATTAAAATATTTGTTAATTATGTCAAATTTTGATAATTTCATATGAAAGCAAAATAATTATCTTGTGAAGTAAATTGTGATTCTCACCCAATTAATATCTACATATTATAGAATCAACATAAAACATTCTGGATTCTAATCTCTTAACAACTTAGTTTTCTCCTAGTTTAATTTGATAACATTTCTCTTTCTGGAATGTGTTACAGATAGTTTTTAATTCAACTTTGGAACGCCCGTAATTTTTAGAAGTAATTTTTGCATCGAATCATAACTTCCAAAAGACTTAATTTTAATTTAAATTTCAAAACATTATGATTTGATATATAAGAGATGACAAAGCAAATTCAGGCAGTTTTTTTTTTTTTTAAGGAAATTTTCTCTGGATTTGAAATGCTATAACGGGAGAATAAATCTTTAGGAAATTCAACATATAATTTCCGGTCATTTGGTACACATTTTCAAATGCGAAACTTTTTTAGATCATTTTCAAAAGCATCTTGTGCTTTTGAAAATGCTTTTTCTACCACCTTTTAAAATTTTCTTTCTCTGTTATGAATGAATATAAGCAAAAATACAAAAAGTTATCTTTCAAGGATTCATTTCGAGTTAACTTTAAAGAATACTAAGCAAGAAAAAAAAAATGAAATTATTAAACAAGTTATCTTGTTCAAAGCCTAAAAATAATACAAATAAAATTCTAATACCAACCGCTTACTACGTATCCAATATATAAATTAAATTTTAATAACTCTTTTGAATAATAATCATATAATACCATATTATGCAAATTTTTATACTGATACTGAAACATGAGACATATGCATTTCAAGAGCAGTTTGTTTGGCTACAAAGGAGACCTTAAAAGCTCTTCTCATAGAGTGCTTTAATGGTGTAAATGTTACAAAAAAATAAGTAATGCATATTATTGAGGAAATACTATAAACAAAAGAATGGTATGAAAATGTATCACACATTTGTAAGAATTGAAATATAACATTAAATTCTATAAAATTTATCCAGACATTAAGTTTAAAAAAAAAAAGATTCAGAACCTGAAAAGTTTTCGGAATATATATTTAAAAACCCTGATGAATCAAAATTTAACAGTAATATTTCCTTAAAATGACATCATACACTAATTTCACATTAAAAAATTTTAATTTGGCAAACAGAGTTTGCATTCAAACAATATTTGGGAATTAAAATCATATGTCATTTGATAAACCACATTTTCATACGTTATTTAAATTTAGAATGTTATTATCTGGTATTAATACGCAAATGAATCTATATTCCTTTTTTTTCAACTATTCAAGGGCGATATCTTTTTTTAAAAAATGCAACCATTTTCTAAATGTTAACTACTGCGTTAATGCGTGGCGGATATCGAGAACGGATGAGCACATTCTGCCATTAGAATGACTGGCATGAGGAGGTTACTATATCTCATGAAGTGAGTATTAATAAAAATGTGAGCATTCGTCTTTGCTCGCGGCCTAAAATGTGAGCATTCACGACCTCGCCCAAGGTACGGCACTTTTATTTCTAAAAAGAAGAGGATTGTCACTCGTATTAAATGCGGGAAAGATCACTCCTGCTGTTTTTTTAATTATGAGATTCATTC
Organism: Argiope bruennichi; assembly: GCF_947563725.1. Classification (NCBI taxonomy): domain Eukaryota; kingdom Metazoa; phylum Arthropoda; class Arachnida; order Araneae; family Araneidae; genus Argiope; species Argiope bruennichi. Next base: position 1,734,828 of record NC_079153.1, on the reverse strand, counting down.
ATTAGATTTTATGATAAAAAGGCGGTATTGCGCCAATTAAAATGGGAGTAAATGCATCAAGGAATAGTAATAAAATTAAAAATGGTTCTGAACAAAACTGCCGAATATATCTTCTTATCTTATCAAGAATATACTGAATCAAAAAGACATTTTATCCTTATCCTTTTGTCAACACTCGGTGACAGCGAAATCAGCGTTCCATTGGATGTTATCTGGCGCACTACAATTTTAAAATAATGTTATCCCATGGAGAAAAATACTTCGAGCGTTTTGCTTCACTGTTGCATTGCCGTTTATTATTATTATTTTATTTAATCAACTGTAATTGTAGAAGGAATAAAAATGCAGATTTAGATTTAAGGAATATTTTTAGGTTTTCTTCAGGTATTTTGAAACGTTTAATAAAAGGCATGAAATTACGACTTTAACATTTAAACAATTTTAGCAAAAATTCTATTGCACATAAAATAAAAATACCATGTTGGGAACATTCTTTTTGGTATCTTCTTTCCAATGCCTGTTTTAAATTTTTTGAAAAAAAAATGTGTAAAAGCACTATTTTGGTCATATTATTTGAAAAATAATTTGTACTTTCTCTGTAACTCCCTCATTCTTAGGATCATTTTAGTTGAGGAATCTCAGAATAGTAGAATGCCCAAGTTTCTTTTTCAGATAAGAGAACCCCCCCCCCCCCTCGAAATCCACATGCTAACTTAGAAATGCCTCCTTCCTCAGCACCACCTGCACGTACGTGTGCAGGTGCTCCACGGATATTCCATGATTCACATCTAAGATAAGGAAGGAGGAACCTGCGACCCTTCCATATTGAACTCCTCTCCTTTCATGGAGGAACACACAAGGAATCTTCTCATTCGTCGTGACATTATTTTCTGGTCTTCAATACATTGTAAAATTTCCGCAGCAGCGCGTAGATTTTTCTCTTCGTTTCTTTCGCAGCACAGTTTCTTTAGCTTCGTTTCACAGCAGAGGTCATCTGGACTTTGACAATCGCATTTGTTTCCGCAAATGTTAGCCTATCACTAGGAACAAATCATGTCCGAAGCAAATTTTTTCCATTTATTTCTATATATACTTGCATCTCATTCATTTTTCTTGTTCACATGTTTGAATATTAAGGGGGAAAGTTCGAAGAAAAGATGGTAACCGTCTACAACAAGCATAAAAAGAAAGGACAGAGCTCGGCTGAATGGAAAGAAAAATGAATGCACTTCTCCAATATCCTTTTATTTCAGAAACGAACAAGCAGAATATTTCTGAATCATCTCGAGAAATCAAATAGCTGATTTTGAATTCCTTTTTTCGCATTTTTTAAATTATTACTTATTATCATTTTGCAGTTAAAAAAAGGAGCAATTATAAACAAAATATCATATCATGTCTTAATAGAAAAGTACAAAGATTTTGAATATATATATATATATATCGTTTTTAAAATATACTTAGCATTCCTTTTTAAAGATGCGATTTTTCTGAAACATTTCAGTATGCTTTCAAAATATTTATTGCCGACAAAAACAAAAAGCTTATTGAGGAATGAATTGTTTGCGTTAAATCATAAAACTGTGTCAACTCTTAAATTTCCAGAAAAAAAATGCAATTTGAATATTTAAATATTAACGCGTCATATATAACATAAACCTGTTACTCATAACATGCATTGATTATAACACGTATCTATATTTAAAGAGACTAATACCTTATATCAACTATACTTATTTCTAGAATGAAGATGTTTCATAGTTTAAATATAATTCGCTAGATTTAAAAATTTGTGACGAATTTAAATATTATTTGCAGAAAAAGAAAGCGGAAATAAAAAAATTTCATAATCCAATACGAGAGAAAAAAACCTGACGAATTAAAAAAAATAGTACAATAGAGAAAAGTTTCACCAATGGCTTTAATTGTCATTATTTGGCTTTAATAAATGTTAGTATCCCCATATCACTTTAACAAAAACTCCACTATTTAACTGACAGCAATTCTTCCTCTATTGAATAATAAGTACCATTCACAAGATTTTTGTTCCAAAATAATAAAATTTCGTCAACTTTTTTCGTAATATATATTTTGATGAAGGCTATTGCACGAAATGCATTTTTTAAGTGCTTTTTTTTTCTATGTTGGAAATAAATCCTAAGAATAATGTCTCAAGATTTTTTTTCTTTCTTTTTATGAAGTGTGTTTTCAGAAAATTTCGGCTGGGAGAATTCGAATAGTTATATATAATTTATTTACTCTGGACATTTTTTAAATAATAATTCATAAATGTTTCTTTCGCTAGAAAAAATTAATTAATTAGAAAATGGCAAGCCATAAAATTAAAATGGTCATTTATTTTTTCTTTTATTATAAATTACGTAATTTTTTTTTAATTGAGAAAATTATAGAATGAAAAGAAATATATAAATTATGTATTTTAGAAAAAAAATTGTATATTTTAAAAATTGCATTTGCTTATTTCTACACTTCAAAAATGAGTTCAGAAACTGGCATCTTCAAAAATCCAACGAAAAGAAAATCTCGAAAGAATAAAATGCTTTAATGGAAATATAGAGGATAAGAAACGATAATACTGTGTTAAATTCAATACTAACGTTAGAAATCGCTATGCAACAATGTCATCCCCACGACCGAAGTTTCAAGAGTGAGGTCAATGTCACGCTCTTTTGTCGGTGCATTGACATTTCTTGTAACAGGGTTTTTTCCCCCTTCTTTATTTTATGGTAGCTGAAAATTGTTGACTTGTGAGTCAGTTAGCTAACAAAAAGAAAAAATGGATCTCACAAAATTCGAAAAACAAATTCGAAATAAATAAATTCTAAGAGAAATATTCTGAAATTTGACAGTAAGTTCATTTTAATTATAATACATTCCAGTACGCTATCCTTGTAAATCAAATAAATAAAACATAATTGCTAATTCGTTTATGGAAGAAAAAAAAAAAAAGGTGGGAGGATTTAGATCGTCCCGGTAGTCTGTTTCTCTCTCAGTTATTAATAATATTCAAATCATAAGATTTTACTAATCATATTACAATTTATTTGGAACAAATGGCTTTCATATTTAGAGGGTGTTTTTTTTCAATATTTTATCGTTTTTCATATCTTAGAAATTTTCCAAATATCACGTCTTTTGAAATTATTTATTTATTTTTGGTTTTTTCATTCGTAATTATTTCTCCCTATGTTTCGTTTGACTCTTCATTTAGCTTCTTTATTCATTACTTTTTTTTTCTGAATAAAGGGGAGAAAAATTGTGTGCAAGTCTGCAATGAAAAAAAATTACTGCCAATTCAGCACTACTATATAGATTTTGAGCCTCCCCCTCACACGCTACAGTTCTCAAATCATGAGACGACCGCCACCAACGCCTTTGCGGAAATCCGCCACTGGCTACAGAAGAAACGTGGCAACGGAAGAGAAACAACTGGTGCAGAAGACAATGAAATGGATTCAGATGACAATACGTATGGACAACTGCTTGATTAAAAGATCAAATTATTTATGTATCTCCAAGGTTATGTGTAATGCATCTCTCTTTTTGCATGTACAGACATAAGAAATTAATATGTAATTAAAATTAGTACGTTACAGAACTTTTTCAGTTCTGATAGAATGAAGTTCTAATCTTGAAAGTAAAACTGCGTTAAGATTTTTCTCGCCTTTGGAAGAGGGCACGAATAATAATAAAGCCTTTCATCTCGGTCATGAAAATTATTCAATTCTAATCTAAGAACTTCTGTTATTTTGATCCTGAAAATAAAAAAAACATATTTAGACGGTGTACAAATTGAACAGTCTCGTAAAACACGTTTCGTAAACAATGGATTGGCAAGATGTGTGCTTTTCTTTCTAACATAAGGATTAAAGAAAAGAGTGTTACTGGAGTGCCATTAAGTATTCAAGCTATAAAAATGATTAGATGGCTATTAAATATAAATATTTCAATAATTTGTATTTATGGAGTACGATATATCTTTTATTTTGCCTTATGCTTTTCAAAATATTTAATCAATTTTTAAAAAAATGAAACATATTTTCCAACGATTTATTTCACACAAGAAAAAATAAAATTTTACCTGAACGAGAACAATATATTTGTATGAAAAAAGTGGCGTCATGTTGAGAAAAACATAAATTGAAAGATTAAGTTACTCTCACTGCAAGCCAAACATAGAAAAGAGAATTTTTAGCACGAGTCTGTAAGAAACATGTACAAAAAATTATATTTTCTGGAAAAATAAATGCAAGAAAAAGTTTTCTGTGGTTTTTAAAATGTATGCATTATTAATTCAATGATTCTGCGTTATTTAAGGCTCTCTCTGGTTAAATATTGTCACAAATAAAATACAATTTAAGAAAATAAGTTTCTTTATTAAGTGAAAAGAAAGAATAAATTTTAAAAAAATGCGACAATGCTGTTTTCAATATATAAAAAAAAATCAATGCACATATAGCTTTTCAAATTTTCTGACCAATTTTTGCATAAGGCTGCCAGTAAAAGTTTCTGCCCCTAAATTTTTATTTGTTATATTATTCCTTTCTAGCCGTGAAATTTTAGTCCACGTGCGATTCATTTCTGTCGACTTAATGAAATTCTATTACTTATTTTGTAGAAATTTTATTATTTAATGATTTTTTTAAAAATATGCAATACATATAGATTACAAATTCTAATCGAGGCCCAACATATAATTTCTAAAACATTAGTAACAAGCATGTTCATTTAATAACAAAATCGGCATACATGAACTATATTTTATGTAGTTTGAATCAATAAACATTCTGTTCAATTTCAAAATTTAAAATTTTTATTCAAACCCTCGGTTCTACGAGTCTTGTTTAATAAAATATTCGTGAGACATTAATAAAAAAAGTAGTTTCACTCTTTTGTGACAAAAACTGATTTATGTAATGAAAAACACTATTCTATACAAAAGCGCGATTTCAAACCATTCCATTGAGCCCCTCAAGGGGAAAAAAACACCTATCAAAGCTCGGAGTTTTACTAAGGCTTATTAGCCTCAAATAATGAAATTGTTGATAGTGAAACACAAAACTTCATAACTCGGTTAGATTAGGTCCAAATGCTTGTAAAGTCTTTTGATTGAAATGTTGGAGTGCCAAGAATATTTTGCTGAATATAATTAATAGAATCAAAGAACTAAATTAAATTTAGACTTTTTTTTTTCAAAAAATACACTTACTGATTGAAACAAAATAAAATATTATCATTTGTAGCATCTAAATCTTTTCCAAATTTAAAGCGCGAATTGAATTTTATTATAAATCAGAAAAATTGTTATGGAATTATCCTTTGAAATATTGTATAAATGAATGGAAAAAATGTCTTGTAGTAGTCATAAGGCCTCAAAGTTGAATGATTCTCTTTCTATGTATTCATATTTTTGAAAACCAGATTTGGTTTAAAAAAAGTGCTTCTCTTAATTGAAGTTTAATTACTTCAGTTTCGTATTAAAGTTCAGATTTAAGGGGAGGTGGCAGGAAATGAGTGGAATGCATAAAACAATGAAAAAAAAAGTGAAAGGTTCTATGACAGCATGAGTTGTATGACTACTAAAAATGAGACGATTAAAAATATTGTGCTAAGGGAGCCACTATGATCTAGTTACATAAAACATTTAATTGAAAGTTTGTGCGCCCTTTCATCTTGACGCATCTAATGTCGCCACATTTGGCTGGTAAATCAATTAAATAAAATTTTTACAAAAATAAGGATTTATTTAAGGGTTTCAAAATTTCAAACAAAGAGGAGATCATAAAAGTATATCCATTGTACGAATTATATTCATCATTTTTTTCCCGGCTGATTTAAATGCATTAATCATATTGAGATAGATGAACATGTTTAGACGAGTTGGGAGATGATTTCATCGCAAAATAACTTTCAGATTTATATTTAATTTATGCTTTCTTTTTTAATATGAAGTATTTATAGATACACAACAAAGGTACAAATGAGACATTTATTTAAAATTTAGGACATTTCCGACAATTGTGAAAAGACTCAGAACTAAGCTGAGACATCAAATAAGTCTCTGTAAAGTAAATACCTGTTAAAAGATGAAAAATGAAGCAACTTTTTCAATCATTTTTGGTTTCAAATTTCACCAATCTAGAATATTTTTAAAAAAAATTATTCGGTTATAAGTAAAATTCAAAGACATTTCATTAAAACTCCTTGTCAGCGGGAAACTATGAAATGGAAGAACTGAACCAATCTATAGAAGAATGGTTGAAGGTACTCACAATTAGGGTTTGACGGTTTTCAAACCCGGTTTTAAAAAACCGGTTTTTTAAAGTAAATTTGTCACATTCGAAAACTGGTTTTTAAATTAAGAAAACCGGTTTTAAGAATTCATATTATTATGTAAAAATTAATTTTCAACTTATTTGATTTGCTATTCATTCTATGCAACGGGTAGCAAACACATGTTTTCAACTTTGCAAATTGCGTTGGCCAGTGCTTGCGCACTGCACAGTTGCGCCTCAATTCGTCAATTTGTTTTTTATGCATACCTTTTCACTTTTTTTTCTAGGAGAAACAAAAGTTGGATAAAGTTCATCTCTTGCTTCTCGTCGGATGTTTTGTCTATTGGTATGAAGTCGGTGCTAATAGAAACGTCAGCAATTTGACTGGCTCGTTTCGAAAAACGTGTGAAAGGAATAAATAATTCCCCGTTTTCTGCTTCTAGATCTCAGTATTTAATGATAACATAACATTTTCTTCGTACCACTCATGAAAGCTTTTTTACATCACTTGAACTAGCCATATGAATACGAAATATTCAGTTAAAATAAAATGCTGTCAGAAATGACATAACAGTAACATACACGTGAAAAAAAAAATAGAACTAAAAAAAATATTTATTGCGAGAAATCCAAGGTCAAATGTGCTCATCGTACCGCGTCTCACCCTTTAATGAAATGGAATTGTCGAAATGTGGTCTCAGAATCCGATCCGTCTCGAGTCACGACAGGTTTGTTAATATTATGAAGGTGAAAATTGGAAACAAAAATATAAAGTTGTTATATCTGGTAAAAATAACGTAAGTATAAAGTATGTTTAATTTTTATGTTTATATTTTCTATTTTAAATTTTAAAATTTAAATTTTATTATATAAATTTCTTCTATCAAAAATTAGTGTGAAATAAGAAGTTCTGGCTTCTGTTTAATGGAATTTTAAATAAAACACAGGGTGTTAAATTATTCCATATTTTCTTTCGCAGCGTTTTAAAATAAATTATGTCTTTAGCAAGCATCGGAATTAGATTAAGAAGTATTTTTTTTTTCAAAATTCCTTGAAAATGTGTAGATTAGATTGTTTTAAATTGCATTAATATTAATAGTTAAAATAATAAAATTTTAAAATAAACGTCAAAAATGTTTATTCAATAACTTTAATTTCATTTTAAGATAAAAATGAGTAAGTCGGAAGTATGGGATAGTTTCAAAAAGTTCGGGATAGACAAGGCAATCTGAAATCATTGTTATAAAATTTTGAGCTGCAAAGGATCTACTACGAGCAATCTACATAATCATTTGAAAACAGTTCATAAAATAACTATTGGAAATAATATAATTGTTTAGTTTCTTGAAGACCCTGAAGAAAAACTTACAAATTCAAAGACACTGAAAGCTGAATTTTTATTATTTGAACAAACGAATAAAAGAACAAAGAGATTTGTAATTTGATGCCAAACTGAGTAACTAGTGAACGAGTATTTTCAATTTCAGGCAATATTGTATCCAAAATAAGAACGAGACTTAGCCACCGTTCAGTGGATATTTTATGTTATTTAAAATCCTATTTTCTTAGGAGAAATTAAAATTAGTGAAAATAATATAAATATTATTTGCAATTTTTGTTTGAGTTTTCGTTATTTTGTGTAAGTAATATGTATATGTAATCTTTAATTTTGTTTTTCATATTTTGACTTTGATATTGATTTCGTTTTTTGTTATTTTATATAAATTAAAATAAAATTTAAAAAAAAACAGAATAGGGGAAAATATTTTATTTTTTCTATTCATTTTTTTTGACAAAAAATTCGAAAACCGGCTAAAACCGTTTTTTTTTTTTTTTTGGAAATATCGAATTTGAAAACCGGTTTTTCAAAAAGTCGGGTTTTGTATAAACCCTACTCACAATTACATAAGTACGCAGACCTTATTACAGGCTGGCAAAAACTGTAGGGTTGAAAAATTAATAAAGGCGGTTATAAAATCAAATTTCCATTAAATGAAATATGATGATTATTGAATTATTTGTTTACTCTTTCTAATTTATAAGATCTTTTAAACTCTATCGACAATTTTATGAAAAGCAATTAGATGTCTAAAAAATTGGAGAATTTCAATAAATAGTCATTGAAAAGTCTGATGTTCACTAACATTGACTGTGGAGCTCAATACGATTTAATTACAGCCAATTTTCTGCGCAGTGAAAATACAAAACATCAACTCAAAGGGTATCTTTTTTTCCAAAATTTCTGGGTGGTATATTGTTTACGATTGCCTCCCCCCCTCCTCCCTTTTTGATGTTCGAAATGAAGAAAATATCGGAATAAGCTTCAAAGAATAGCGGAGGAGATAACTTTGCATTTGCCGCGGGACTTTCGGTAGCACCGCCATGCCTTTCCCATTCTCCCCAGCAGCTCTCTTTTCGGGGACCATGAACTATTTTCTTATTGGACGTTATTCGATTTGTCAATCAAACCTGCCCTTTTGGATATTACTCCCATCAATAGGGGGCGCTTTCGTCGTAACAAGTCTACTTTCAGTAAAATTCCTTTTGTCGCGAGATAGATTCTTCAAGAAAATCTGACGAAGCAAATAGCATTTTTAAAGCCCGCTCACCGCTTGCACTGTTCCAGTGACGTCTCCCTTCCTTTCATACAAGTTTTCATCTAAAGGTAAGCAGATTTGTGTAAGTTCTTGCTTCTGAAAATGAAAATAGTAATTCCAAAGTATGTTTATCTCGGTGAATGAATGAATCCAAAGATGGCGCCACAGTGTTTGCGCGGGAGTCTGTGTTGATTCACGCTTCTTGGAACCATAAAGGAAGTTCAAAAAAGTTTTACAAGCTGAGGCTGTTTTGTTAACAACTTGTCCCACATAGACTATCGTATCTACTGATAATAAAGTGAAATGTGTGAGTGTGTTTCGGCTCTCTACACGCCAGACCGCGGGGCATGCAGTCACCGAATTTGTTATTCATACATCACGGAGAAAGGCTTTTTGAAATTTTATTTTAATTAATTTGCAATTAAAAATTTCCACGATGACTCCTGAAAATGCAATTGAAGAAAATTAATTTTTGCACTCTTTCGAAGTTTAATATATATATATATCTTTTTAATGATACTAATTATTTTATTTAATTCTGAAAGTCATGAAAATGTTTGCTGAATTTTGGCAATTCAATGACCAATGAAAAAACACGTCCTTTGATACAGAGACACCAGCGGAAAGTGCGAGAAGTTTAGCCGATTTTTGAGAAGTGTCGATTTAGAATTTGTCAGTTTCGAAATTTATCACTGACATATAAAGAAATAAGGTAAAAGACTTTCATTTTTCACCGAGCTCTTGTAATTAAGTTCTAAAAAGTCCCGGACTAAGAAGAAAAATTTTATTAAAAATTCTTTTCGAAGTTTCAAAACTATGCGGAATTGTTTTTAATTCATAAAATGAGTAAAACGTATAATATTTTATAATACTAATTAATTTACAATTAAAAAAATTTCAAAATCAGCTTTTTTAGAATTCTCTTTTCAAACTTTTACTGTACATAAAATATGTGCACAGAAATATGTTTTTAGAAATGAATGACAGTTCAATATTATAATTGCATCATTTATATAAAAAAAATTTCTGTTCTGGGCACGTTGATAGTTTCACTGGGCAGAACATTCTCGAACGCTCACAGCATTCCATTTTTAAACTAATTTATACAAACTGGTTACTGATGACCCCTTCATGCCAGTTTCACTCCAATCCTCTCTGCGAAAATCTTGTTAGAGCGCGATGAAATTTAGAACGGATTAGATATCCCATTTTCTATTTCATGCCATGCCATACCAATTTTGACTGGTCTAATGACTGGCTTTCGATTTTGAAATCATCTTCTATTGCCATTCTGTGAGATGATCATGAATGTTCGGCCTTATTATGATGATAAGCTTTTTTTTTTTTTTTTTTTCATTTTATCTCTCTTCTGATATCTCTAAATGGTAAAAGAGCTTCAGGTTTAAATACCGAAGATTTTGCGATTTTTCACAGAAAAAATGTAACATATTTTGGTTTAAGTAGAATGGAGGTTCGAAGTAGTGAAGAGACTTGGTATTTTCAATTTCGTTTTATCCTCTTCCGAGTGGCAAGCATGATTATATACAAGAAAACGCAACTCAACACAAAAGCAGAAGTAAGAAGAAAGAAGCAAAAAGGGACGAACAAATGATCACTAGTCTTATATAACATTGGATTTCTGGCCAGGCGTCAAGGGAATACATATGTTGACCTTGAGAAGAGTAACGGAAGTATCACTTTCATTTGATACGTAGTACTGATGGCGCATTATTTTTACAGAGGAATTAATTAAACCGAAAGTGGAATTGGATCACGAAATAAGAGAATATTTTAGAATGAAGTTACGATGGGCTAAATTAAGATAAAATCTTGGACATTAATTTGCATTAAATTAAGAGTTTAAAATATCATTTCATACACACACACACACACACATATATATATATATATATATATATATATATATATATATATATCAGCTTACTTTAATTTTTATTTACAAAATTAACTGAACATTTATTAATATATTTTAATTCATTTCTATTATTGAGATAATATTAGAAAAGAATGTTTTGCACAAACTATTTTCACGTACAAATAAATAAATAAAATAATTGGGTTTTCTTACATGAATACTGAGTGTTTCATTGGAGGAAAAATTTAACTTAGATTTTGTTGACTTCTTCTTATATACTATATGAGTTGCTGGACATTTTTCGAAACTAAAAGCCTTTTTGACGCGAACTGCAAAATATTCCATGAAGACAAAATATTCCATGCCTCATCCCATCAGATATCATATGGGATAACAATCTGTTGCGGCCAATAGGTTTATCAACTGTTTAGGAATATAGTTATAGTTTTAGGTGTCATGTCTGAAAATCAATAACCAATTTTGGAAACATTTTATTAAAAAGCCTCCTTCTGTCTTTTGTTTCAAATTCTTTACTGACAGAAGGTGTTCCATTCAACTGTTATGTAGTAAGAAATAGTGAATTGTAGATAGAAGTGAAATTGTTTGTTTTATGTGACTGAATTTTAAAATCTTTTTATTTCTCAGCAGTAACAGGACTGGAAATGTTTTTGGCACTTCTGGTGATTCCGTCAGCTTGCTTCGTTGTCCTGATTGTCCGCTTCGTTGTGAACAGACGTCGGCATCTCAGTTTGTTCAGGGACTTTGGCATTCCAGGTCCGGAACCTCACTTTCTGTCTGGCAACACGGACGACCTCTTCAGCGCGCCCGCACCGCATGAGGTCATTTCCGCCTGGCTGAAGAAGTACGGAGATGTCTTCGGATATTTTGCGGGTGAAGTGCCTCACATCGTGGTGAAAGATCTCGATATGCTTAAACAGGTGTGCATGAATCTGTCACTACATCTCATTGAAATCTCATAAACTTTCGAAGAACAATAGCGCTGAAATCAACATTGCTAACTTAACGCATTATGTGCTAAGGTGCATTATCAAAAGAAAGTAAATAATCAGATTTTGAGCTTCTGCTACAAAGCTCAAACCTAAACATAATAATAATAATAATCTAAATTTTAAATTTCATTCATTGATACAGGTATTTTCTTTTATTAATTCTAATTAATAGAACTGCTTAATATTATTAGAAACCGGCTGATCGCCTGCAAAACTGATTGCAATAACATATGTCAACTTTTAAACTCTGTGAAACAACATCAAACTTTTAAACTCTGAGAAAAAAGAAACAAACTCATAACAAAAGTATAAATCTTGAATAAAAATGTATTTTAATAGTTTTCATAAGTTCATTTATTTCTTCTTACTTGTGTGATTTTAAATACACAAAATTTATATTAAAATTTTATCTGTATTGTGTAGATAGATATTTTTCAACTTTTAATTAAATTAATATGGCAGAAAAATGGTAACCAAACATTAGAGTTGCTTGACACCAAAACAGGAATTGAGATTTATGCAAACGATAATGACACAGATCAAAGGGGCAGACACATTTTAAACTCCGTCCTGCGTTACGGATTTCGCAGGACATTCCTTTTACAGATAATCACAGAGGAGTGGAATCTTTTTAATTTAAAATCGTCATGTGTCAAGAATATTTTACTGAGTATGGTTAATAGGATCGATGGATAGTACAAAAATTTAAACCTCATAATTTTTTCTGTATTACATTGATACAAACATATTACTGTATTTACATGCTGTAGTCAAAATGAAAATCTCCTTGATTTAAAACATTTCAATATCTCAACAAACAAACAAAAAAATATTATTTCTAAATGAATTTAATCCTAAGCTATTAGTCTCTTACAAAAATTCTAAGATCAGCAAATCGATATTGACAGGAAAGTCTCGTAAAGGATAAGAAATCCAAATTTATGAATTTGAATTTGCTTTTCCGATTCGCATAACTGAATAAACACGCTCTGTCCATAAAAGCAAACAGGTTCGTTCCAGGTCTAAATTCCCAAAGTGAAGAACGAACCAATCTGAATGCCGATGTTGTCAAGGCTGTTAGAGTGCATGAACGAGAAAAACGGCGCATCTAGCTTTTGCTAGAATTTATCAGAGATGCAAAGCAGAATCGAAAATAATATTATTTTATCTCGCAACGGGAAAAGCAAAACTCTCTGCGTCATTAATAAAAAGTCGAGAGGAGAGACTACGAAATGATTCGTGGTATTAGACGTGAGAGAAAGGTGAATTCGTGTTGATTTTTGCTTCATTAAATATGCTTAACTATCCCAACAGATTCTCATCAAGGATTTCGAGGTATTTTGTGATCGACCTTTTGGCATAGACGTAGAACCTTACAACAAGTCTCTGTTAGGCTTGAAAGGCAGGAGATGGAAAGAGGTGCGTACCATCCTCACGCCGACTTTTTCTTCTGGCAAAATCAAACTCATGACTGAAATCGTTAACAAAAAGGTGAGACTTCTTTCCCTTAGTTTCCAGTAGTTGGTTGCCGTAAATTAACTTCATTTCAATTTTCAGATTTATCAGCATAGAGTTATTTTTTGCTCTTCGACTTATTTCATTGGAAATTGATTTTGGACAACCTTATTTACTTTTTATGAAGAGCACCGAGTTGGCAGTTGGTAAAGATAGAGCTTTGCATCAAACTTTGGTTCCATTTAATATAGGTCGAATATATCGACAATGCGAATTCAAGGAGCAAACTTCGATATTGTGGCATAGCATGAAAATTTGGAGGTGCCGTCGTCGGCATCTGATTAAATTTAAAATGCCGGTTTTAAAATAAAACTTAAATATAACCACAACTAAGGTGAATCATTTGTAAAAAAATAACTGAATGCATCCAAATAATTTAAATTCAAGTTGTTTTCATGTATAAAGTCAAAGGATTTTGTATTTACAATCAACTCATCTATGTTTTTTTAATGAAATATATATATTATATCAAATTTCTTCTCACCATGACGTTCCTCCCAAAAGTACATTTATTCTGAATATCACTGTTATTTCTTTTTATACATCATTTACTTTTCTCTTTATATACGTATATGTACATCAGATATATTTCTTTTTTCTAAAATTTCAACAAAATTTGCTTTGTTTTGCTATAACTGGAAGGAAACTGTTCAGAAATTTAAATATTTAAAATATTTTTACTCATCAAAAACTTAAATTTAAAAAACATTTCCTTAAAAGTCCTCTGTAATTATATGTGTTTTTTTCCTCACTTCTTCTCATTCAGTTTGCATCACCAAATTATATTTTGAAGGTTTCTCATAACGTGCTTAGTAGAATTAGGGATCCGATTTTGGACATCTAGATTAGGTTTTGATTGGGGGCGGGGGTATTTTCCCAAAACATTTACTTCAATTTTTTTGAAAAATTGAAGTATATATATATATATATATATATATATATATATATATATATATTGCTACTTAATTTTTTTTCAAATCAATATTTTTACAAATCGATTGCTTTTCTATTATGATGATGTCTGTGAGTTTACAAATGAAAAAAAAAAATCAAGTGATTTGAATTAAATATGTTCGACTTTCAGCGTTTTATAGTATCGTGATTTCGGAAAAAAACAAACCGAGAATATTGGATTTAAAACTTAATGCATATAAATATTACGATTTATGTCAAATCAACTATTTTTCTCAACGCTAATCAAGCATTTATGCGTGAGAAAATAATTTCACAATGTTTTATCGTTTCCTTACTTCATAATCGGTCTTGTTTAATTAAGCTGTAATTGGATAAACTTCTGAAAAATTGAGTAAATTTAGTTTTTTTTCGCAAATGCATTTATTATTATTATATTTAGAAAGACATTCGTAATTCTTTTTTTCACCAGAAATTGTAAAGCAGTTAAATAAATTATAAATCGAAAAAAATCTTGAAACAAAACAAAAATCTCTAGAAAAATGAATCTAATAAAAATGTGTTTAAAAACATTTATACAAACATTTTAATCATAATTTTTATATGAAACAAAATTGTACTATACTGTTAAACACGTCAGTTATAAATTTTGCCTAGATGAAACAAATATGATATAGTAAATATCTATTTTTGATATTTATTAATCTCAGTTTCTTTCGAATTTGACAGCTAAATTCAAAACCATTTATTAAATTATTTAATTTGAAAAATATGATTGATGTCTAAGATTGCGTCTGAGCATTCATAATAAAATAATATGTCTTTCTATTAATTCGCAACATTTACAAATCTAATAGAATCAAGGCAAACAATAAATTCGATTGGAGACTTGGAAATCTGACTCTCTTTTCTAAATGTCCAAATATGATGGACAGAAATTAACAACGGAAGACTTACGAAATTATTCAAAAATTACATACAAACAATAACATGTTTGAAAAAAATTATTTATTTATTTTTTACCTCTAGATTTAAAATATATATATATATATTATTTACAAGTGAAAATCCTAAAGTAAAACTTAACACCATGGCAAGGGCCTTGATAAGGTATTTGCCAAAATGACTTCATATTGTCCAAAATATTTGGTCCATACTTTTGAAATTTACAGGGAATTCGGTCAAAAATCCAGATAAAATTTTGGACTCAAAATTCAATATTTACATCTATTTTAGGATGCCAAGTTAACTTAAAGATAAATATGTTAAATGATCAATAATTACTGCCGATCAATTTTTTTAAAAATGTCTGTCTGTTATAAGATTTTCTTGTTTGAAAAGAAATCCATTCCTTCTTACTATCAAAAATTGATACTCCTTTGACCACTGAACTGACATTTTTTTTCTTTTCGTACGTAAGGTGGATATCACCTTGGATATAGTGACGGGAAAAGCAGAAAACAATGAAATGTTCGATATGTACGAGCTGGTACAGGGACTGACCTTGGATGTGATAGCAGCTTGCGCCCTTGCGATGACGACGCACTGTCAGGAAAATCCAGAAGATGCCTTTTTCAATTCAGTAAGCTGAACATTCCTTCATATTCATAATTCATTCATCCCTAAAGGAAAAATGGATATTGTGTTGTGATAAACTCTAGCGCATTGAAAAGTTAAAATTTAGGGTAATTCAGTGTAAAATTATTGTACTGCGCATTGCGTACTTTAAATTATTGTACTGCGCATTGTAGTTGTAGAGGAAGTGGTAGGTTAAATTGTCTCTCTTCTGTAGGTAAGGGATTCCTTCAAACATGTCAATAATCGTGCAATAAAGTTCGCCATGATGTTTCCATTCGTAGCTGACCTTATGGTCTTCTTCAATAAGTTCATGACAGCCGGACAGATGACTTCTCTTGTCATGGACAAAGTGAACACAGCTATTTCTGAGAGATGTAAGAATCCAAAAATCAAGAGTATGGACCTCTTGCAGTTGATGCTCGACAACCGCGAAAATGGTAAGTGGAAACACTTCTCAAACTCGGAAATTTTGATTTTTTTCTCTTTGACTACAAAATTATTTTAATTTTTAAACAGTAATTGAGATTCTCTTGTATATAACGAAAAAAGCAATAAACATCAAACACTTTTTATTGCTGCAGATCTATTGAAAGCAGTGGAACTTGGTTAATTTAAAGTTAAAATTTCGATTCTCTCAACGATTCATAATTGAGAAAATCTGGCATAAAACTGAGTGGCGCGAGAGAAAAATGACAATTTTTAAATGCAAAATGACAGCAAAGATTTATTTGTGACATTTAGCTGTTTTAATAGATAATCCAAGGTTAAATATATAATAAGTAATTTTAATAAACAAAATGATAATAACTATTATTTAAAGTTTTTAGTAATTTATATAAACAAACAATATACAGAACTTTGAATAAAACTGTGTTAAATTGAAACTTCAAAATATAAAGTGCACTTTATATTTAATATGTTTACTGTCTATTTTACAGGAAAGTAAGAAAACTTTCTATTATTTCTATGGACGAATACATCGGGCGGCAATATTAAAGTAAATAAAAAATGATTTGCAATTATCATTGAGAGCACAAGACACAAACAGTTTTCAATAACGGCAATAATTCAGGAATGGAAACAATTTTTAGTTCTTGCTTCGAATTAGCAAAAATTAGTAAGCCACAATGAAAAATGATAAAAAAAAATGTTGACATAAAGTTTTAGGGGCTAGAGAAAATGTTCTTATTACGAACGAATTTGAATTTAAAACGTTCGAATGGGTCGAATTTCATTGTACATCATTTTCTGTTTTCTTTAAAAGTATGTAAATGGTTTTTGAAGAAGTTGCCTATTCATATTTCTTTACACATCTGTAATGTAGATACTAGTATCTATCAAATAATCTCCGAGGTATATAATATAGTTTTTTTAATTAATATCTAATGAAAAGTATTCTACTGCTTTAACTATGATTTTTTTCATTATAATATTTCAATCTTTGATTAAAAGCGGTTCACACCCTGATATTCCTTTCAGTTGTTAGTTTTTTGTCAGTCTTCTCTGAAGAATTTTGCGATGACTTCATGTCTCCAAAACAATTTTTACGTAAATCCGACAATGTTTAAAAAAGAAAATTAAGACAACTTCCAAAAGAAAAAATGTAATAATGGCTCGTAACTGAAAATTCACATACTGTAATGTTACGTACTGAAGTGAAATTCGGTATCGAAGTTAAAATAATCCAGAGATATGAAATGAAACTGTCCGTTAAAGAGGACGACTGTCTGTAGCACAATCTTTAAAATTCATTCTTTCAGGAGGGATCGATATCAAGAAGGGCACTCAAAAACGTGTTTATTTTCTTAATTCTTTAAAATCAAGTTTTCTTTTCGAATTAAAATTTTGAACGTCAAATGCTGTGTTGGATGCTCAGTTTCTGGTTATTTTATTTAGAGGAGAGAAACGGAAAAGGGATGACAGACGACGAGATACTCGCCAACGCATTCACTTTCCTGATTGTCGGTTTCGATACGACTGCTAATGCTTTGGCTTTTGTGTTCTATCTGCTCATAAAGCACCCCGATGTGCAGGAGCGACTGTATGAAGAGATAGCTGAAGTAGAAGATGCCAATTACAGCTCTATTCAAAGTAAGTAAACATTCATTGCATATATATTTTTTAAATATCAATTGGCATTCTTAGATTGCTTACAACTGTAAAATAAACGAAGCGAAGATGCCGCAGTAGTTGGAATTTTCAAAGGTTGGTATAGCGACGGAAAGGCCCCTACATGTGTAAAGCCAATATCCCTTTTTTTTTTTTTTTTCTCTCGAGCTGCTTTAAAGTTTTTCTGAGGATTCATGAATATTCATTTTAAGGATAGACTAAAACAGAAGATAACAAAGCAAATGAATTTTTAAATGAATTATTACAAAGATTTTGCTAAGATAAACCAACTGCGCCACTTACGTCAAACTGACATTAGTTGAAACACAAATTTTTGAAATTTAAAATTATATATACATCCATATATTTGGTCCTTATATGACAATGATTTTTTTTGCATATTTTTAATACAACATTCTGTTATTTTAATCGACTTTTAAAAAAAAATGCATGATTTTTTCAGATTTTTGAGACAAATTTTAGGGATTGCTATCGGAGCTTAAACAATTTTCACATCAGAATTACGCTAACATTACAACTAACTAATTTATTTATTTAATATATATATATATATATATATATATATATATATATATATATATATATATATATATATATATATATATATATATATATATATATATATATATATATATATATATATATATTTAAGATGTTAAAATAGATTCTTTATAGTCTGGATATTTGCTTTAGAATTAATAACATCTATTGTTTTTATTTTGTTGTACACTTCCATCAGTGCTGGCCCACGTTCTGCCACATCATTTATCACTCTTAATGAACCAACTTTTGGTTTGAATTTCTTGTAGGATTCATCTTTTTTCCATTCTGTTGGGTCTTTTTTTGCAGAAAATCTGATGCTACATAAAATTTCAAAAAATCTCATTATGTTAGTTAATAAAAATATCATGCAGTCCCTTTCTAATGACTACATCTATATAAAGTCGGGTCCATTTGAAGAGTTTATCCTTTTCATCTTCTTTTGAAGTATTTTCTTGAGAAGGATAGATGTCAAAAAACGATAGGACTACAAATTTTTCCGACAGATATCACAAATGTTCAAGAAAACTGTCCATCGCGTACATGGAAATTTCATAATTGATACATTTACACTCCTTTAGGTTTTTTCAAGAGCTGCAACTTATTTCTTAGGAAACTTCAATGCTTTGAAGCTGTCCAGATACTGCTTGATATCAGTTGCTAACATAACATTTTACAACAAATGAATAAATATCGTGAATTCCTTATTCTTCCTGTTCGGGCAATTTAAAATGATATCAGAACAAATTAATTTTGAAAGCAGAAATTGCCTTTTCCAGCCATTGAGTACGATACAGTTCTCCTGGAGCCCTGAACTATATTCCTCTTAGGGGAACACACCTCCAAGAGATGTGGCTGTGAGTCTTAAAAGTTCTTTATAATCATGTCGAGGCTGAAACTCGTCAAATTGATTTTTGGCAAATTTAATCCATTGCACTCGGAAAAATAATTCAATGTATACGCATCCACCTAATACAAAGACTTGTTTATTGCTCCAAATAATAAATATATATATATAATTTTTTAAAATTGAATTTTCCTGTTTAATTAATTTGCATGTCCTAACTACTCTGCAGGTATTTTCAACAATCAAAATTAGATAAATAAACCGGCAAAATGATGCACCTTCTTGAATGGTAAATGTAAAGGGTTAGAGATATCCGAAATGTTGCCGTTTTCATAAATTGAATCATCAAATGGGGTAGTATGAAAAATCACTTTGATTGATTGGGCTTCAAGGATTTTTAAGTCGTTGAAATGCCAGACCCTATGAAACCTCTATAACAGCAACTACTTCAACCATGATTTGTCAAGCTGTCCAGAGCATTTTGTTGCTCATCTTTTGCTCAACAAAGGCGCCTGATTCTTTTTGCAACCCTGAAGCTGCATCAAAACAGAAACATTTTGTATTTTTCAACAATCCCCCAGGATACCGCCGTTTTAAGAATAGCAACAGCCATTCCTTCACCTTTCCTACTGGATGTTTTGGTAGTGAAATTAATTGGCTAATGCTGTTTCCTCCTGAAAAAAAAATGTTTGGGGGAACTGGAAAAAATTTATAATGGAAAGAAGAGAAAGTGGGAGAATGGAAAGTGCTGAGAACTTCTCTTTTCGCTAGCAACTTTGTTTGGCTCCTTGCCGTAGAAATCTGATCAACAAGCCAAATATTCAGAGTTTTCACTTTAAAATAAGTGATTTACTAATTGATACAATTGGTTAAAAGCTTTGAATTGGTTGAAAAGCTTGAAATATTAATGCCTTTAGATAATACTATTTCAATCGGTACTTAAATGACTTTTGATTAGTTCTTATAACTGAAAATAAAAATATAGACAAAAAACACCCAGAAAATTATGTTACACCCTACATAATGCTAATTATGAAATAATATGTTTGAGTCAAACTCAGGCAGAATATGACAGTGTATGCCTGGGTCTGAACATTCCACATGAAACTACCAGTGAGTGGAGTTGATAGCGGTGAGAAATGAGGACAAGAGGAGACGTATTATCCTACATTCTGCATGTTTTATTAATTTTAATTTTTGTATTTGCCACTTTGACATGAATATAAATCAATTTTTGAAAATTCCCTTCCGTTTTCAAAATTTCAAAAATTTATAGGACTGCTAAAGCACGTTTTTGAAACCTTGAAGAAACGTTTGAAAAACCTTGAAATTTTTATGGAAATATTTTTTAAGTCATTCAACAAAATGAAGGAATGCCCATTAAAAATGCAGAAATTGGTTTCTAGGGACTACCTTTATATATAAAGATGAAAAACGTATGGAAAACAGAATTGCCCATCTGCTGATGAAATAAATGCTCTGTTATGGCACTTGTCACAGACGAAGTCAGCGGTTTTTAAGCCGCGTTTTAGCGTCTTTTGTTTCAGTAGTGTCCTCTAGGAGTCAAGAGTATGTCTTAGCTATTCATTCCCTTTTCACAGAGCGGACTTCATTTACTCATCCACATCCACAGATCGTAATATAGACTTGAATCAGAGAGCGATCACCTCTGCTCCAGTATTCCCAATGGTATTGCCTCCACTTGTGGCTACGACCGATTTATGCATGCCCCGGCCACCATGAACACGTAGAGCCTTTGGCCGGCGAGGCTCGAACTTACAACCCAAGGCATATGAATCCAACTCCCTACCAAACAGGTCCCCAATCAAAGTTCTTACGTATCTCACCAGGGGAGAATTCCGCCGAAGGGCTTCAGCAAACCGTTGCCGTTTAGTGGAAAGATGGAATATAAATAATTTGAAAGGAAAGTGCATGTATAAACCGAGGCAAATTAGGAAAACATACGCAGAAGAATCAAAAAATTATATTTAAAAAAATAATTCACAGGAGAGAGCAGTGCGAATGGCACGCCGTTCCTCTCGCATCTGGAGAAATACTGGAGGCTTGCGTTGTATCAAATAAACAGGGACTTTGGTGCGTATTTGTGAGTGTTACCAGGTGATGACAAAGAACTTTGCGGAGGGAGAGAACTTGCAATAATTCCAATTTATCCACGTTTTAAAAATAACTATTTTCTACTCATTCGAACTCATTATCTATGTTATCGTGTGAGTTGCGCGGCTTTTTCTTTTCCCATGATGTCTCTTAATACGTGCCAATTCCAAAAGCAGCAAATTCCCTTTTAAAACGATATAAATTCAAAATACTTTCTCACAGCATCTTTTTCCTGCTTTTTGCCTTCCTTTCCGGACTGCATCTCCTGTTGGTCATGGTTCTTACAAAGAAATCTTCATAATAGATAAAAATTATCTAAAAAAGTGTTTAATTTTAAGGCAGTTCTTTAACAATACTTTTTTATAATGTTCTGAAAGCAGGGAGAAAAAAGAGAGAGAGAATGAGAAAGTGTTTTGAACTTATACAGTTTCAGAAAGGAATATTCGGAAGTAGCGTTTTGGTTTGGTATTTGCTAAGAAATCTCTGAAGGAAAATCAGAGTTCTTCTAATTAGAAAGGAATTATTTTTAGAACGAAGACTAATTGAAATTCTACATGCTTTATGTATATATAGAATTTTTGTTGTTGCTTTCAGTTTATAATTGCCGTTTACCTATGGAACGATGAGAAAAACTCTTGAGATTTTAATTATATGTAAGTCAGATACAATATCACTTTCCGAATGTTCTCAATAAATTAGGAAGTAGGAATTAACGTTATATGTTTCGTAAATCTATTAAAAACATGTTTTCAGATAAAATAGTTTATATCCAAGTAACTATTGTACAAATTATTGTACAATTTTAAGTAATTAATTCTCAATGGGCGAGCAATTTTCACTTGTAACTATAAAGCGAAACGTAGTTCATTTAATCATTTGTTAACACATTGATTCCTGTAAAGAAATAGTTTTCGATTTTTAGATTTTAACCGTTGAAAATGAATTGCGCTTGGCAATAATAGAATCTGGATAAGTGCGCGAACTAAATCACAAAGAGTAAATTAAGTGAACATATTCAAATTTTTATTTATTATTCAAATTTATGTTCCTTTTCTATAACGATTTACATTTAAAAAATTTTTTTATAGATCTCCAATATTTGGACCAAGTCTTCAGCGAATCTCTGCGAATCTATCCTCCCGTCACATTATTCATATCTAGGTTCTTCAACCAGGACCATAAGGTGGGCTCGATAATCATACCGGAA
Organism: Argiope bruennichi; assembly: GCF_947563725.1. Taxonomy (NCBI): domain Eukaryota; kingdom Metazoa; phylum Arthropoda; class Arachnida; order Araneae; family Araneidae; genus Argiope; species Argiope bruennichi. Next base: position 1,712,205 of record NC_079153.1, on the reverse strand, counting down.
GGAACTACAGTCATGGTTCCAGTTTGGGACATCCATCACGATCCAGAGTTGTGGCCAGAACCATGGAAGTTCGATCCGGATCGCTTTTCCCTAGAAAACAGGACGTCTCTGAACAGCATGGCCTACATGCCTTTCGGCGCAGGCAGAAGAAATTGTATAGGTGCCAGATTTGCTTTGTTAGAGGCAAAACTTGCAGTGTTTAGACTTTTGAAGCAGTTCAAGTTCGAAGCGTGTGAAAAGACTGAAGATCCTCTAACTTTAGTGTGTCCAACAGTTGTTATTAATCCGGCTAACGGAGTTTATTTGAAAGCTACCCCAAGGACTGGTACAATTTAAAATACGTGTTCTTAAAACCACATATTTTTCTTGTACATCATTTTCAAAATGTTGTTGATGTTGTACTGTTTTAATAAAACAAAAAGTTATCGGCAATTTTTTTTTTCTTATGTAATACATATTGGATTCAATTTCTTTATCTATACATTTAAAATAGTTAGGAAAACCAAAGAACCGTTCAGCCAACTATAGCCATTACTCATATTTTATCACTTTTATTTTATATGTGAATACTTTTATCCTCTAGATATTCCACAGTAGTCAGCAGTTCTTCACCAACATCCATTTTTGATATCACAAAACAAAACCTTAATACAGCTTCTGTCCTCCAAAATTCAGTTGGCTTCTCCACAGATCAATATGCTTTATGTTATTGTATAATTTAAAATAATAACATGAATTAAAAAGGCACTTTTGTTTGTGTGATATGATATAACTGATCAAAGTTGTATCGCATTGCTAATTTAATGTTGATTATGTGATCAGAGAACAATTGGCCATCGAAGACGGTTCTCATATTATAATTATAAAAGTAAGCTAAGAATCGACTACTTCATTAGAAATCCTTCAAAACTGCTCATTTTTAATGATCCTCTGATAAGGACCTTAAAGATGCTTTGAAAAAAATTCAGATACGCAAAATCTGTCAAATTATATGAACATATTTTCTTTGTGAACTTTGATGGAATGGCAAATGATTATGGAAGTCAGTTTAAAAGATTTCTCCTCAATTTAGGAAAATGTTAATAGTATGGGAAAAATGTATATCCGTTTCATTCATTTGAATCTCTGCTTTCCTCTTTTGCTTATTTACTTTACTTTTTTTCAGGAATAACTTAATGTATTCCAGAAATGATCGAGTTTGTTTATAAGCAATTTCAGTTTTTTTTTTTTTTTTTTGTCTGTTTGTTTTTTGCTCGTGGGTTTCGTGCTCGTTTTATGTGTGTGTAGAACTTTTGAATATTATAATTCAACATAATTATTTGTGAATTGTTTATGCATTTTTACCGCGAGTCATTTTTGTACAAAAGCTTATTGAAAAAATGATCAATATGAACTGATTAAAAAAATCGCCTGATTTTGGAGGAACAAAGGGCCGTAGAAATTTCGGCCAATGACATAAAGGGAAGAAACTTGAAATCGAATGTAAAATTATTGCACCAACTCAACAAACGAAACAAGTCCAAAACTTTACTAGCAAAATGTAATGTGCTGCGAAATGCTAATACTCAGAAACTGAAGAACTGAAAAAATTAGATAACAAAATTTTTTTAAAGGGAAAGAAAAATTTCTTTCATAATTAATAAAATTTGCTGATTTTTATATATTTTATTTTGTTTTACCTTACAAAGAATTATAAATGGCGTGAAACGTTTTTTTAATACCGATAACTGTAATGTAATAAAAGTAATTTTTAGTATGCAATAACAATGTTTTAATAAGAAATTTGTAGAAACATATTTTAAACAATGTACCATCAATATTGGTGAAAAATACTAAAAAATTACTGGTAATAATCTATGTTTATATTTATTTAAAATTTGATATTTTCTTATTCGATTCAATGAATTTTATTGCAACGCAGAGTTCTATCATCAAAACTTCTACGTTAATATTAATTCTTACTTTTTTTTTCTCTAAAGATGCTTAAAAGTGCTTATTTTTTAAAAAGTAAAATTTGATTATTCAGCCCGATTCCGTTTGAATACGTGACAGCAGTCTCCTGCTGTCACTTATTTACTTTGCTGTGCAAATGAATGCACAGCAAAGCAGTTGTATTGGCAGCATAAATTTCTTCATTTACAATGGGTAAAAAAAATTTGTCAATTGCATCTTAATGGACGTATTTAAAATAATGTATTCCTAATCGCAAATTAAAGTATAAAATAAATATTAGAATGCATTTTGTTAGGAATTTACTTTAAAATTTATTTATTTGTACTATCAGTTTACCTGCTAAGAATAAAAATATGCGAAACGAAGGTTAAAAAAAAAGTATTGGCAAAATGCCTAGAATCGTCGTATTGAAAGCACGTGATTTTAGAAAAGAATATTTTCCTAAAATTACGTTGATCTGTTGATTAGAAGACCTGTTGAACTTTTGGGTCGCTTTTATTGAACGCTGCTTAAAATGTCTACGAAATCGAACGAGTTGGATGTGAGTATAAAAAACAACATTAACCGTCTTAGAAATGATGGCTTAACATATCGCGAAATTGGAAACCAACTGCAAATTAGTTTATTCACTGTCAGAAAAGTCGTCAAAAAGTTTCAAGAAACGGGATCAACAGAGAATAAAGTCAGAACTGGGCAGCCTCGAATATTTTCCACAAGGGAGAAGCGTGACATTATCAAAGAAGTAAAAAAGAACCCCAAAAATAAGTGCGCCTCAGTTGGCCCAACAAGTGGCAAATACTTCGCAAAAAATATTTAGTATCCAGACAATTCGAAATGTTTTACATGAAAATGACTATTATGAAAGAGCAGTTAGAAAAAAGCCTTTCATTTCTGAAAAAAGAAGGAAAAAAAAAAAAAAAAGCAGGAAACAGACTGGACTTTGCAAAAGCTAATATTGATCGGCCAGTCGAATTTGGAATAAAGTCATATTTTCGGATGAATCAAAATTCAATATTTTTGGAAGTGATGGTAGACGATATGTATGGAAAAAGCCGAATTCTGAATTTGAAACACGAAATGTAACAGCTACTGTGAAACACGGAGGGGGTAGGGAGCGTCTTGGTGTGGGGCTGTATGGCAGCGAATGGAGTCAGTAATTTTCATTTTATTGAAAGTAAAATGACAGCACTTACGTACATCGAAATATTGCGCTGTAATTTAAAAGCGAGTGCTCAAAAACTTGGGTTGGAAACGTCGTTTGTGTTTCAGCAAGACAACGACCCCAAGCATACAGCGTATAAAATACAGAATGGTTATTCTACAATGCACCACGCCAGTTAAAAACACCACCTCAGTCGTCTCCAGACCTAAACCCAATCGAAAATTTATGGCATCAATTGGATTTAGCTGCCAGGAAACGCAAAATACCATCTAAAGAGAATCTGAAATGTACATACAGTATAAAAGATATGCAGTGATACCACGAAAACGTTGGTTTTGTCAATGAAGAATAGATTTACTAGCAATCATAAAAGGCGAAAGGTATGCATACAAAGTATTGAATATGACCTGTATTTATCTACTCTTCGCTGCTTCATTTTGCCAATACTTATTTGACAAGCTTATTGTCGTTTTTGCTCCATTTTATTTTTGAAAATCTTATTAAAATTAAAGTTTCATTTTATTTTGAGTTTTTGTCTTTATACTTCATTATATTATGCTTCAATTATCAGACATTTTCAGAGTTAAGTAATATGTTTAAATATAAGCAACTGCCAATACTTTTTTTACCCACTGTATTTCACAAGCGTAAAACTTGCAAGGAAAATAAATTAACTGAGAGTAAACTTAAAAAGTACAATAACAAGAAAATAACTATTCATTAGTTGCTAATGCAAACTAAATAGTAATAAGGTCCGTTTCACAAACACATTCGCAAAATCTAGAAGTATAAGTTAATTATCAGTTTTAAATAAAATGTTGCAAATCAAACACTTCTGACGGACATACATTCAAGTGAATTAATTCTCTCTGCATCTGCATTCTCAAAATAAAACTTTAATGCAATGAGTACAAATAGGAATCTTGGATCTCTACATGTTGTGTATTCTACAAAGAACATAACGTAATTTATGTAATAATAATGAGCATTTATCATTATTACTATCACATTGAGTGCCTTACAAATTGTTAATTCATTGGTAAAAAAAAATTCTCTTACGATGACACTATTCTCATTTACTAGTTTGTCAATTCTCAAGTTAGTATTTATTCATCCTCGCAACAACTCATGGCCATGTACTGGAAACGAATTTCCTTTTATTTCTTCTGCAGTAAGATCTGTTCAGTTGCTCATACCTTAACTATGATTTTAACTCTAATAATTTTGCACACTTTTATACCTTAGCCCAAAGACTTGGCTTTAGAATTACGGTATTTATTGCCCTGCTCTAAGCATTTGCAATTCATAGAGTAACTATTCAGAATGCTCAACTTTTATCTTGTTTCGCCTTAATTTTAAATTTTTTATCGCTGTTTTTGTTTCTTAACTTTTTAAAAAAAAGTCTTAATTCGGCGAAGAATGTCCTTTTTTAGATTAGAAAAAAAACAAACTTAGATCAAGTATTAGCTTAAAAAAGTGAGATAAATGCACATAATTCTATATAAAATCTTCGTCTGGAGAAATATTAGAGAAAGTAAATCGTATTCCTGTTATTGTTTTTGCTTATCCTCAAAGGATCTGACATATGTCAGATCATTTCCAGTAGGTTGCTGACTTCCAAAAATATCTATAATAATAAGGGGATTGGATGCTGAATCTCCCTTAGAAAGTCCGGTGCAACCCAGAATATGATCCGGTGAAGCTGGATGGTCACATCATTTTTTACAAATGGGAGGAATTTTTCCACCACTTTCAAGGGAAAGGCACTTACGGTGGCCACTTTTTAGTCTAGCCAGAGCACTCTGGGAGCCACGGTCACATTTGATTTAAAGCAGAGTGCCACGGGTCAGGGGATGTTCCCGTGTACCATTGGTGCGCAGTTGGAATACGCCATATTAAATTGAGTTTAGATCTTTCATTTGAGTATAGTTCTTGATAAATAAGCGAAGAGCCAGTGGCCGTTTCGTTCTCACTACCCTCTTTGGCCAATCTACCAGCAACCTCATTACCACTAATGTTTACGTGTGGTGGGATCCATTGGAGGTGAACGTTGTGGTTTTCAGAGATCCTTCTCAATTTGAGCAGAATAGATAGGCTGGCTTCATCGTTTGCAGGGTACCAGCCACTAAGATGCTGTGGTGTACTGCGATCAGACTAAGAATGTCAACGTTGCATTGGCATTCTTAGTTTGAATCGTAATGTGTTTTAAGCAAATTTGAAAGAAAAAACTTATAGTTTATAGCAATGCATTTTTTCCATGCCTTGAAAATATATATATAGGGGCAAAATAAAGTCTTTCCTTTACTATAAAAATTTATTCTTAAAAAAAAACATTGTATCCAGACATAAGTTATTTTTACAAACTGTAAATAATCTACTAAAGTTTATGAAAAAAATCAATCACATCAATAAATTCCAACATACATTCCATTTTAACATGATAACATTACAGGCACATACTGCATGCAAATCTGGAACGTTCTTGATGCAACATGTTTGAAAACGTTCAAAACGCTCTAAAGAGCAGATCTTTGGTCATACAACTACCAAATTCGACCCGCAGTTAAATCTTAGATATTAGATTCTTTGAAAGATAGAATTTAAAATGCATTTTTAATTAAAAGTTAATCACAATTTTTTCCCTCGATAACTTTGGAGTAAATTTTAGGACAAAAACCATTAGTACACAAATTTAAAATTCGCTGTTTATTTCTTTATTTCAATGACGCCAATTTTATTTTATTAATTTTTTTCTTTATTTTATTAAGTTTTGAAAATACTTTAATTATATTTTATGATAGCACTTTTCATCGTTTCAGCAACTGTGTTTATATGCACTTTTTTTTTTATAAAGGAAACGGGCCAATAAACGAGGGCGAATCTCTCAATCCCAGTTACAGGCATTATGCTTATTTTCGAAGACATGAAAGCTGGTTTTATCTTTACTTAAAATTAAGATGAATATAGATTTGTGTTTATGTGTGTGTCGGCCCTCTGCAGGCTGGACGCCATTTAAATTCTTTTAAAAGTATTTTATGATGAACCAGAGCAATTTTTAATGTATGATTCTTCTTGATATTGCATAAATCATACAAAATATTCTGTAGCGCACATAAGACTTCATTGCTGAACGAATCTGTTTCCTGTACTCGTATTTTTAAAAAGACATGTTTAGTTTCCATGAAGAGGTCATTGTTTTAATTGAAGTTTAATCATTGACGCTTCAATCTAAGGTTAAAATTTTACACGAGCTGATAGGAAATTAGAAGTTTGTTTTGGTTTAGTTTTATTAATGTCCCGTTTTAAAGCACCACTAGGGCTATTTTGGGACGGATTTGACGAAGACGACACCTGAGCTGGCACCCCTTCTCCAAACTTCCACACCACATTAGAGGGAGGAAATAGAAAATTAGAAAGGCATTTATTACAATTAACAGAAGGCATAATGCTTCCACAATGTTTTAAGGTATGTGATTATAGAAATTTGAATCTTTAAAATATTTCGCTGAAGAAGTTTTTCAGAGACCAGATTACCTAACATACTGAAAATTTTAGCTAACAAGTTGATTGCACCATGGGCGAAAAATTATTTTTTATCAACACGTAACCATCATGCTGCCGAAAATTCAAATTAGAAGGTTAAATTAGCTGTTCCTGCAAATCTAGCCTAGAGAAGTATAAGTTTTAGCACGTCTATAGGAAATGAAATAAATAGGATATTTTCTGGGAAAATAAATGCAAGAAATAGTTTTTTGTGACGTTTTAAAATATCTATATAATTGATTCAACAATTCTCTTTTACTTATGGTGGTACACTGTTTAGGTATACTATAGTCTGTGTATTTTCTGTAGACGGTTCAAGGTCACATTTTCTACTTCGTTACTGGTTGTCTGTCTGTATCTCAAGACTACTGAGACAGATAACAGTGTCACTCTTTTTCTTTTCTTTTCGTTTTTTTTTTTTTTTTTTACACAGCTGTTAAGGTATTCCGAAGGTACGGTATTCCCGAAACATACTGGCGTGGGGAAAAAACAAGCTTTGCCGAAACCATGGCAACGGAGAAGGAGAAAGAGTGAAAAGTAGGGAAAACGAGTGTTCTTGAAACGCCTACAAAAATTACACAGACTATAGATATCTACTCTCATTGGAGTCCAACAGCTAATTTCTAAACCGTTAGTAATACGCATATTCATCTAATAGAAAAAAATGGTCTAAATGAAGAAAAAAATTATATTTTATTGAGTTTTATTCAATAAATGTTCTGATGAATTACGAATTTTAAATTTTTATACAGATCTCGGTGCTATGCGCTATATTCAACAAACTTTTTGTTAGTATAATAAATTTAATTTTACAAAGAATCGGATAAAAATTTGTTGGATTATTCTTTAACATACTACATAAACTATTAAAAAAAAAATTCTGCAATATGCAACTTCAAAGCTGAAAAATTATAAACAGCAGTATTTGTCCTTTATTATATAATAGCAATAATCTGCAAACTTAAAAATTGTAAAATATAATGTCTCCACGCAAGTGAGTATAAATGCAGTTGCTAAAACATTAAAAAGAATTGTCTCAAATTATGATCAAAATACTAAATAAAGTTTATTAAAATAAGAGAAAAGATCGCACCCAAATAAAATTCCCTAAAAAATTTGAATTTTAAGATGGAGTTTGTGCAATAATAATGATTCCAAAGTTATAGACGACAAGTTTAAAATTTTAATACATTTTTAGTTAAGATTTTGAAAATCCTTTCTTACGGAGTGCCTACAACAATTACGCGCCAAATCTGGTCCAACAATCTGCAAAGCGTTTTTGCATTCTGTGTGCCACAACTTAAGGAAAGTAAACATTATTCTTTCGGTTATCTGATTTCTCTATTGTCTACAGCGATTACTCGTTTCGATTGCATTCATGGATAAGCTGTATTATCTGCTGGGCGACTTTAAGGGAAGAGATAGGCTAAGTTATAAAATTTTCTTTCCCATCTTTCACAGCTACTTTGTACTAGCATCTTATAATCATTAGACTTTGTGCTCACTCTGTATGCGTATAATAAATAAAATACTCCTAGAGTTTCACTTGTCCCCCCCCCCTAATTCTCCTAATTCGAAATTTTCAGAAATGGAATGAAATCCTGCTGCTATTAGAGGAATCAAGATTTAATTGAAGCTAATCAATGTGTGTGTGTGTGTGTGTGTGTGTGTGTGTGTGTGTGTGTGTGTGTGTGTGTGTGTGTGTGTGTGTGTGTGTGTGTGTGTGTGTGTGTGTGTGGCCGTGATGGCCTGATAATAAGTTTCTTGACTTCGGAACCGGAGGGTTTCATATTAGAAACCCGATTCAATCGAAAAACCGTAGCGTAAGCGGGTCTGGTGCACGTTAAATCCATCGGGCCCACACCTCCTCCCACTGGTGCAATGTGGAAGCTTGGAGAAAAGGGCGCCAGTGCAGGTGTCATCCGACAGCGGTTCAAAGTTACGAGGTCCCTTGCAAAATAGCCCTAGTGTTGCTCTGAAACCGCACGTTAACGTAACTAAACTAATATATGCACGTATGCATGCACGACGTATTCTGTCTACTCAGATTATAGAGCTAAATATAATCCAGAAGAAAAATTAAGTGTCGAATAGGAATGGTTCAGAAATAATTGATTAAATTACAACATTTAGCTTAGAAATATTTCGCCACATATATATAACTGGATTTTTTTTTTTTTTTCTAGATATTGACGCCACAAAATAAGACTTTGTTCCCTTTACACATTAATCCCCCTTCCTCACAACGCAAATAATTCTTTCTTTCTTTCTTTAATCAATTATTACGTTATTATTAAAATCTTAGAATAATATTTTTAGAATCAGAATTTTCTTTCGGTCCTCCATATCAATATGATATTTCTACTAATTATTTCTTTCTACATAGCACATACTTATGTGAAACTCCAGAAATTTTTCTCAATTTTTTAAATAGTTGGAAACAATTTTTTTTTTTTTCAAACTTGCACAGTTTATAAATTTACTTCTAACCTAAATAAATCAGTTTAAAGTTCCTTTGTTCATTTTATAAGCGTTTAATATTTAACACTCTTTTTTCTTTAAAAAACTTTTCCAATCTGATTAATAGCTTTTTATTTTAATTCCAAAAGTCTATATTTCACCTTCCACTTTTTTTTAGTCCTCCGAATCTGTCATATATATCCCAGTAACAATGATTTAAGCCTATAAAATAGCTATTATGCATATTTTTCTATATTTTGATAGTTTTCATGACAATTCGATTAGATAATTAACTGTTGGGACGAAATGTTAATTTCAAATTTAATTTTCTCTACTTTTTCCTAACTATCAACTTTTATCATACCATCTGAAGGTACATGCTAAATCCACCGAAGCCAAATATCCTCCCTCTGGTGTGGTTTGGAAGTTTGGTGAGGGGTACTCCAACTCAAGTGTCGTCCCCGTCATCTGACCGCGGTTCAAAATGACAAGGTCCGTCCCAAAATAGCTCTAGTGTTGCTTTAAAACGGAATGTTAATATAACTAAATTAAACTAAACATAACATCTTTAATGATAGAATTACCCCCCCCCCCCGTTGTTTGGTGAATTTAGACTAATAAAAAAGTTATTATAGAATTTATTGACGGTCTTTTTTTTTTTAACATAAAAACTAGAATCTTTCAAAACGTAGCACAGATACTGATCTCAATTTCTTTATATTTTAGCAATAATTTAGCATATTAATGTTAGCTATATTTTTGCAGTTTCTTTAATAAATTCGGGGCATATTTTTATACAAAAAAAAAAAAAAATCTATTTCTTTCAAAACTTTGAAATTTAAAAAGTCAGATTTTCTGTGGTAATAGTTTTATTCACAGCAATATTCCTCTCATTTTAATAAAACATTAGAAATATTTTAAGCATACTTTACTACAATATTGTCCATTATTTTTTTTTTTTTACTGTATTTAACCTGGCTTGTGTTGTAACGATATTAAATACATTCTTGCTGTAATTTTTTTTACAAAAATGTTTAATAATAAAAGTAAGCGAATCAAGACTGAAACATTATTGCACTATGATACTTCCAATTAAAGGTTCGAATTTCCCTCGGATTTATGATAACATATATTTTTTTAATATTTATTTAAAAAAGAAATATTATTTCTGTGGGCGGATCTGTCCCATGTTGTATCCCGGAAGGAGATCGAAAGACCCAGATAGAAATTTTAAGGAAATGTAGCTATTTCAATCACAGCCACATGTATAATTTTCACGAGACCGTTTCAGTGGAAAAAATCTAATCTCTAACAAAGAGATTTACGCCAAAGGGCCCGAGCTTTAATAATTACTGAATCCTACTGGGAAAGTTGTTCCATCCGTTCTTTCACAAATCAGTATATGTAAAAAGATTTCTTTAATCATCTTACGACAGCAAATATTTTATTATTTTTCAGTTAAGCAATAATGATCCTCATTTGGCGAGCCCTAGCTGATATCGCTTTAATAAAAGTCGCCAAATCTGCAGTCAGTCAGGGAAAAAGGAAGATGTGGTTGACAACTCTTGCGGACTAAATGCGGATAAAAGTTATATAATATATCGATTTAAGTCCTATTTTTGTATCATACTGTTTTCTTAACAGTCCAAAGCCGTAGGTAAGATTTTTTTTTTCAACTCAATTCAATTTAATGTTGAAAATTAGGGAAAAAAAATTCTGAAATTAAATTGTGTTGATCGAATATGCCAGTCTAAAGATGGCGCCACGATATAGGATGTATTTCTATAATTTAATGTAAACCGCAGCGGTGAAACGGCAATAAATATAAGGTAGAAGTATAAACAAACGATGCTTCTTCATAGTTTGAAATGCTATAGACGGATACAAAATTTTTGATAATTTATTTTTGTTGATTGAGAGGTGGAGAATTCTTATGCGAGTTTCCACATGTAATGTATTAAAGCTTGTGTGCTTATCTCCTAGAGACGATAATCGCCAAAAAAAAAAAAAAAAATTATTTGATGTCAGACAAACACCTGTTGTCCCAAAGTTATAATTATCACTTTCAATACCAAAATACATTCATTACAATCCACGAACAACTGAATGCAATTTTAAAACATACATATATATGTATATGACAATTCAGGTGTCATTATTCCCACGTCATTTATTATTACCACTTAGATTATTTATTGATAATGCAATGTCTATTCCATATTTCATAAATATGAAAAAACTATCAAGAGTGTTGTGAAAAGTTTTAATGCCCATTTCAAATAATATTTTAAGGGATTCAAGTAAAATTTTGCAAATTTCCATCAAACATTAACTATATAGCCCATCTGCAGGGTCCATAGTGAGGAAAAGCTGCAAAAATGAACCACTTTTTAAGCCACTTATCTAAAGAAATGAAGTACATGTATGCATATGTAGACTTGCCTATTTTCTAAGCATAAGATGTTTATACTGCATAGTTTTTGCTGAAACTATAAACAAAAAATAAAGTATGTATTTTTTTTTTTTTTTAATTCGATTCAGCATCACCGATTTAAAAGAAAGGATTCCTTTTTGGTGTGATAAAAATAAAGTGATGCAAACTTTTATTCAAAAAAAGTAAGCCAACTTTTATAAGATTAACTATCACTGTGATCTTTTTCAATATTTCTTAAAATTAACAAAGTATCAGTTCATTTGGTTGTATGCATCATTCCTGAAAATGTCCACATTGATGTAGAAGAATGGAATGATAAAAAAAAAAAAAAAAAAAAAAATTGTAACCAACCATGTATATACTAGCCAGGAACAAATGCGATTCGACATGAATGGGATGTGAGATGTAAATTTCCTCCCGGTCTCACTCACCATATTTAGAATGAAGGGCATTTTATTTGCAGCTTTATAAAGCTAAGAGTTAAAGCATTCCAGGATCATAAAATTTGGCAAAATTGCCATAAAATAGATTATTGAGTATTTTTAGATTCATTTTTTAACAGAAAAGAAAAATAACATTTAGAAATGATCAGACTATAAAAAAAATGATCTTCTTGCTTCTGAAGTTTACGAAAAAACGCTTCTAAACACTTCACATTTCGAAAATTTAATATATACTTTTATATAGATAAAAAAGAAAAGATAAAAATATATGCTTTTAACCTTATGTAAAAATAAATAAAAAGTTCATATTTTAATTTTCAAAATATATATATATATATATATATAATTTGTCAATTTGTAGTTTTCAAGCAGATATAAATTCACAAAATTTAGAAGAGGTCAGTTCTGTAGTTCGAAGCAAAAGGAAAATAATATACAGTGGCTCCCAAAAGTGTTCGTACACTAAAGAAATTTGCAGAAATTGTGTTCTATACTTCTTAATAAAGCATTTTATTAGTTGGGTTTTTTTTAATTAGCATCTTTAAATAGTTCTTAATGAAACTGAACAAATATTTTTATAAAAAGTCAAGTAGTATTGTTCTAAAAAATAAATAAACATTAAATGTCACAAAATTAGAACACAAAAGTCTTCGTACATCCATCCATTTATTTATTTAAATTCATCATAAAAATATCTTTCGCGGCTTATTTTTCTTCTAATTGAAAAATACACTAAAATCGTTTGATTTCAGTATTTAATATCACAATTATTTATTCTATTTACTTTATTCTTAGATATGACGCGCATTCGTAAAGAAACGAGTTTAGACGTACGAAAATTAATTATATTTCGTTTTAAAGATGGAAAATCAATTAGAGGCATTGCAACTATAACTAATCTACCTCATTCAACGGTGCAAAGCATAATAAAACGTTACAGAGACGGAAAAAGGATTGCAAACAAGCCTCGTAATGGTCGCCCTCAAATTCTGTCAGCTAGAAGTCAAAGAAATATTGTGAGTAAATTTCTAAAAAATCCACGTCTGAGTGCAATAAAGTTTACTTCACAATATAATGAATCAAATGGAACTTCTATTTCCTGTGAAACTATTCGTAGAATTCTTCGGAATGCTGGTATACATGGCCGCTCTGCATGAAGAAAATTCTTTGTAAGTCAAAAGAACAGAATTGCTAGGCTTAAATTTGCCAAATCTATGATAAATCAGCCAGAGAGCTATTGGAATCGTGTCTTATTTGCAGATGATAGTAAGTTTAACATCTTTGGGTCGGATGGGAGAATCATTGTATGGAGAAAAAAAAAACGAAGAACTTAATCCCAAGAATTTAGTTGGAACAGTAAAACATGGCGGTGGAGGTGTCATGGTTTGGGGGTGTATGTCAGCGGCTGGAGTAGGCAATTTAGTATTCATTGATGGCATAATGGATCATAGAGTTTATATAAACATTCTCAATAATAATTTTAAAGTGTCAGCACAAAAATTGGGCATTTTAAACAACTTTGTGTATTACCAAGACAACGATCCTAAGCACACGGCCATGAATGTTCGTCTTTTTTGTCTCTCTCATTACCTTCAAACCCTTAAAACACCAGCTCAATCACCGGATTTAAACCCTATAGAACATATTTGGAAAGAATTAGAGGTGCGAATAAGAAGTCACGACATTAAATCGAAAATTCAACTGAAAGCAGTAATGATCGAAGAATGGAACAAGATCGCTGCAGAAGTAACCGACCGTTTAGTTAAATCTATACCCAAACGTTTAAAAGCTGTTATAAAGAATAAAGGATATCCTACTAAATACTAAACATTTTTAAAATTTAGAAAATTTCATATTTAGTGATGTTTTTTTAAAGTGTATGATCACTTTTGTGTCCTATTTTTGTGTAATTTTATTTATTGTCATTTTTAAAAAAATAATTTGCATCGTAATTAAAATTTATTCTTCACTGCTTTATTAAGAACTGTAAAAATATGCTATGAAAAAATTTTCATGTAAAAATAAGAATATGTAATGGTAAATAATGAGGTTTTTAATTGATTCTTGTTGGTGTACGAACACTTTTGGGAGCCACTGTATACCAGTTGTTACATTTAAACAAAAGAATATTTTTTGAAACCAGAGCGAAACAATATATTGCATTACCACAAAATGTAACAATATTCATAAAGTGAGGAATCTGAATCAATACGAACTGTTTTAAAGCGTCATTTAAAGTAAAGTAAGTATTATTTTATCACGTGATTTAAAATTCAACGATTCGATGAAGCGACGATATTATTTTGAGTTTCATTACAATAAAAATCATTCTTAGAAACTGTGTCCAAATTTAATTTATCAAAAATTATTAAAATTTAAAAAAATGTCAGTGATTTTTTATTTTTAGACAGTAAAAATAATTTTTGTACAATAATATGCTTTGATATTATGGAAGAAACACGTTAAAATGCTGTTCTTATTTTTTTTAAAATTAAACTTCAAACTAAAATTTTGGAAAATCTGTTTTTAGTGGTCTTCTAATACTCAAGAAGCAATTTCCTACCAAATTTCATGTTCCTAACATCAATATTTTATACTAAGCCTTATTCTGTCAATCAGGACAAACATTTACTTAAACATGAATAGAATATTTCCACTGGAAGACATATATAGTTCCTAAGTTTATATATGTGTATATATATATATATATATGTGTGTGTGTGTGTGTGTGTGTGTGTGTGTGTGTGTGTGTGTGTGTGTGTGTGTGTGTGTGTGTGTGTGTGTGTGTAACATTATTTTATGTGAAGCAGAATGCAGTTTGAAGACAGTGAAGATTTCGTGACGTCGTTTTATTTCATTATGAAAAAGCAGCCATATGTACAAGCGATGAGCACACAGAACGACACAGAAAAGAATGAGGAAAAAGCTCTTGGACATTTTATCCCTGGTCTTATATAACCAGAGAAATTGATAGGGAAAATATTTCTTTACAGTACTAATATATATTAAGATTCTGATAAGGATTTCTGACGCATGTCAATCACATGTAAGGGAAACACATGGATCTTTATAAATGAATGTGCTTACTGGACATTTTTTACCCCTTCACGCCAAGCGTGTGAAAGTGTCGGCGTTTAGCCGATTCAGCAGTTTTATAAAGCTTATCTTGAATTAATTAAGTAGAGAAAGGGGAATTGCATCATGAATTAAGAGGATATTTTTAGAATGAAATTATTATGGGCTAAATTAAGATAAAATCTTGGAAATGAATTAAATTAAAATTAAAAGTTTAAAATATCATTACATATATATAAGTAATCAAAAATATAAGCAATATGAAATTAAAACCTATTTCTGAAACAATCTAAATTATTTCGGAAACAAACTATATATATATATATATATATATACAAAAGTATTAAAATCAAGTTAATAGGAAAATCAAATAAACCAAATAAAAAAATAAGAATCCGGCTCTCTAAATACTATGAAATTTTTCCTGTTCCTTTTTTGGTTTTAGTTTGAATAAGAAATAATTTTTAGTTGCGATTCCGAAACTATTTCGTTTCGTTTTCAAAATATTTCTTACTTTAGATTGGTTTTATATATATATATATATATATATATATATATATATATATATATATATATATATATATATATATATATATATATATATATATATATATATATATATATATAATGATATTTTTAATATCTAATTTAATCCAAATTAATTTTCTAAATTTTTTGCCTAATTCGGCCTATGTCGGGGTCATTCTAAAGTGTTCTCTTGTTTCCTGATCCATTTCATGTTTGAAGCTGTGTAAAAATTGCTGCGCAATCAGTCTACGTATCAAGTGAAAGTGATAATTCCGTTGCCCTTCTCAAAGTCAACATATGTATTCAATTGACACGTGGCCAGAAATTCCATGTTATATAAGACTAGTAATCATTTGTTAAAGGTTTTGCAAGATTGGTTCAACAAATTATAATTTTCAAATGAGACATATGAAATCACACCTTAAAAGAAATCATGATCAGTGCAAACTTATGGCTTCAAGTTAAAATTATTTCAAATTTTATTTTACAGAGTCGGCTAATATAGTTACACGCTACAATAACTTATAATTTAATATAATACGATGAAATCCCTTTAATAGTTTTTTTCAAGGGATCGTCTCAAAACGACATGTCAACATGAACAATGATCGAATGTACTAAGATGGTTTCACTGTCAGTATTTTTAAACTAGTTTCTTCCATTTCTATATATCTAATTCTTTGGTGCGCCAAATTCATCTCGCTTTATTCTTATTTTCTGTTGATCGAACTCATCTGCGTAATCTAACAACACACAAGATGTTAAACATACGTTTGTCGGGCATAACTAAAATAAATTCTTCACTATTTATAGTCCTTAAAATTGTAGTTTGGATATTTTTCCAGTTGCTGCAAGTTTGACTTGTTTAGAATTTTGGTCCCTCGGGGGGGGGCACCTCGAAATGAGGATGAGATGCTTCCGGCATGGTGGTTGGATCTCGCCACCCTGGAGGGTACACTAATAGGTGGGGGATCTGGCTCCTCCCATCGATGACGGGACGTATTTCCTTCGGGGAGGGTTGTACCGTGGCCGGTGACGGCCCTTAGGACTCAACCACAGTTCCCGCCAACTGCTGTTGAGGCGGTCCGGTCATTCAGTTTTTTGGTTTAAATCCGTGTGCCTTAGGGTGGGTCGGAGAGTTAGATGGTTGTTTAGAATTTTGTACAGTCCACTCGAAATAATTGTGTGTCACTTGCGCTCAGTTGCATTTGCGCTAACTCATTAAACAGTGTTATTTGCCCTCAAGCCGTAAAAAGGTTACCACCTTATAACTTTTATCTTTGCATGTAAGATTTGGCGATTTTACAATGTACGCCATAAGGTAATCAATCACTGCCAGAGTGAGAATGATACTCCATGTCCCTGATAACAAAACGTAGCCTCCGTGAGAAAAAGGCTGACGACTCTTACCGCGTTTCAGACGAATGTTGAAAGTAATAAATAAGATGTGAAAAATTTGCTTTAAAAATTTATTATAAAGGAACACGTTTATCATTTTCCCACACAGAAGACATTTATAAAAATTATAATTTTGATGTGCATAATACAAATTTAATCTAATAAAGTAAATTATTGTTTTGTGAGGATTTAATCTTTATATCTCTTGAGGTTTAACTTTATTTAACGAAATGAAGAAAAAAAAATACGTAGAAAGTTCTTTAAATTCAAATTTAAATGAATATCAATAAAGTTTTGTTCTTTTAATATGTATGTATATATATTCCACAAGCTGATATTTGAAATGAACTAATGTATTTTTTACGTTAAAATTGTTCAAATAAGTTGCTTTTTTTTTTTTTTTTTTGCAAAATAATAAGCGCTTCGGCTAAAATAAATAAGATAGGAATCATATTAATTACTTTAAAAATAACTGCTGGTTAATTCATAGGGAAAAAAAAACACATTTTCAATTTGAAAATGTTGATATTTACTGAAATTCCTTCGAATCTGAAATATATTACCCTATTTTCTAGCTTATTTATAGTCAGATTTAAATATACATAATCCAATGTGCCAGCAATCGACATCTAAATGTATTGTCTATACGTGCTACATTAAAATTTTTAATTCTGAGATACAGTATCATGAGCTAAAGTTTATTCGCAGGTAATGTAGTAACAAATGCCTGCCTATTTTCTTAAAAGCTATGCTATGATTTAATACTAATTTTCAATTTGCTCTAAATCTATGCACAAAGGAAAGCTAGAAATAAAATATTTGGTATTTTATTCACTCTCCCCCCCCCCATGAATTTCTTGCCAAAAGTATAGATTTATATAGATTGGACCTTTATCGTAATCAAAAGTGAAATTACAATTAATTATTATTTTTTTTTTCTAAAAAGCATTAGATAGTAGCACTTAGGAAAAAGTGTTTTTTTTTTTTTTTTTTTTTTTTTTTTTAATTACTGCATTTAGACATACTTTCAATTACAAAATTTCATTCAATAAGGTAAGCAATTGTACGCAAATTGCAAAAATTAAATTTTTATAAGTCCACCATAATTTCAAGAGTGAATTAATATAATTTTTCTCTTATTTTAAAATATGCTTACAGAATTCCTCATTTATATCTAGAAAATTTGCAGGGATATGCTTAGTTTTAAATTTCGAAGGACTGGCCAC
This sequence comes from Argiope bruennichi, assembly GCF_947563725.1. NCBI lineage: Eukaryota > Metazoa > Arthropoda > Arachnida > Araneae > Araneidae > Argiope > Argiope bruennichi. The sequence goes on along the minus strand of NC_079153.1, from coordinate 1,693,983 downwards.
AAATGTATAAGAAAACATTTATTTCGGAATGCAACTAGTACATCAAACAATCATTATCACTTCAAAAAAATTTGATAATGACGCATAACGTTGCTCACTTTCATTGTTCTGAGGTATTTATAAAGAAGGGAAGAGAAACTTGAGGAACTGAACGTTTAAGACATCTCAGGTACTACGTATCAAATGAAAGTGATACTTCAGTTACTCTTCTCAAGGTCAACATATGTATTTCCTTGGCGCGTTGCCAGAAATCCAATGTTATATAAGACTAGTGATCATATGTTGCGGCCCTTTTTGCCCGCTGCTTTTGTGCCCCGCTGCGCCTTCTTGTGAAAAATCATACCTGCCACTCGGAATAGAATAAAACGAAATTAAATATACAGTCTCTTCACTGCTTCGAACCTGCATTCTACTTAAACCAAAATAATGTTACATATTATTTAGCCGACAGGATTCGAAAAAGCATTACACACACACACACAAACATATATATATATATGGAGAGACAAATGTTGCTTTTATCTAGATAGAAACATTAATTTTCAAAATATTCGTTCTCGTTTGGAAAAGTGAAAACAATTCTTCGTGCAAGAAATTCATTTATCGCAGTTTTCTGTTCATATGTTACATGCTGCGTTTTTGGAAGTTCTTTAGTTGATCCCATTTTCTACAAAAATATTCTGCATGGTACCGATAGATTCAGTTAATTTTTATTGGCATTATATATGAACTAAGGAATGAATTAACTCTATCAATAGATATTTGATAAATCTTTGCTGACTAACTCAAAAAGCCAGTCCTTATGCCACATGAGCTCATCACATATGCCCAAGTATTATTAAGGTAAAGCAATTCTGTATAGGTGTTGAAGGTGCTAATTCGGAAAAAAAATTAAGCACTTTTATTAATGAAATACCAGGCTATTAAAAAATTAATGAAAGCTAATAAGTACGTTATATGCTTTAGCAAAAGAAAGATAAAATTTAAACCGCTTGAAATTAAGTAACAAAACATGTTATATCCTTTGAGAATAAATTTTATTGATCACAGTTTAGTACTTATTACAGCATAATTTTATTCAAATACTCTAAAGATAAAGTTAGGTTATTCTTTTTTTTTTTTTTTTTGGAAGAGGGGTCCTCCAAAAAGGGCTTAAATTAGAATTAAAATCATTTCCTAAATTCGAAGAGATCTATTTTAGCTCTCAGAAAGCAGTTATAATCATTATCAGCAATTGAAATTGGAAAAAGCTGAAGTAAAAAGATAATAAATAATATAAAAAGACATCAAACAATAGAAAAACAAGGCTGTATGCTTCTATTTCTTGAGAAACAAACGAATGAAAAATGAAATGCTACAGTTCATAAAATATCAAACTTGAGTTCAGATTTTATATGCTGATATGAACTTAAAAATGAAAACCTATTTTGCATTATTGAGTTTAAAGAAATGAGTGGTGTCATTTGAGGAACCATTTTCTTCCATTGAACCGATGAAATAATTTTAATAGGCTATGTTTTATTCTTCTTTAAAGTGTATTTCTCCGAAAGTTTATTCCATTTTTAAAGACAAATAAACTACAAAAAATTTACTGCTTCTGCTTTTTGAAATTAGTTTTTGGTCAGTTTTCGTTAAAAACTATTTATATGACTCAAATGTGGCAGACTTTCCTTATTTCTGCTATTTTAAAAGTACTCCTTTTAAAGTAAGCAACAACAAGCTAATTTTCGTCTTAACGCAAGAAAATATAATTGCAACAAAGTCTATGGAATGATAATCGTGTGGAACGCGCTAACATTCTATTTACTAACCAATTGCATTAGATTTTTTTTTTTTTTTGTTAATTTATACAGTTGTATCACTGAAACCTGAATTCAAAGCCCAGACTTAAGTCTTGTCATAGCCTAAAAATTCAATTACCTATTTATTAAATAGCCTATTCTATATAATATATACGTATATTTCAAATTTCGCATGTGAAAATGTCCTTTTAAGAAATCTAATTTTTTTATATTTTTTTGTAAAATATGCATTCTTTATCAGACATTTCTCTGTATAAAAGCAGTATTGATTATGTAAATAGAATTCACATGATTTGAAATATTTTTTTAAAAAAATATTTGACATAAATGTGTGTTGAAATAAACAAAGGTGTTTTTTTTTTTTTTCCCTAACTAATATGTAGCATAAAAAAGGCAGAAAAGCTCTTGAAATCTATTATTTATCAGCTGCAAGCGCGCACACACACATATATAATTCTTCATAATATAAAGAATTGTTCATTGAAAGAAAGAAAAACAGTTTACTTTGCATCTTAATGTTACTTATTTAAATAACAAATTGACTTTCCAGCTCCGACTGTCAGTATTTTTTTAAATTTTGTATATGACCCTATTTCGTCAGTATTTTTTTAAGCAACAAAAAATGTAGCATTCAATAATTTATAACTGGCAGATAATTGGCAGAATCCCATGATCGAAGTAATCCATTTATGCAGATTTTGTTTTACTTCGATTTCTTTTCCATTACGAACCTGATTTAAATAAATGTTAAGACAATTTTACACCTACTAAAATGATGTATTGAAAACTTAACACTAACAGTGTTTAAAACTTTTATATCTTCAACAATTATTATAGAAGTTGTTTTTTTTTTTTTGTCTAAAACTTGATATACCTATAGTTTTTAGTGCCAATTTTACAAAGATTATTTCAAATTCTTTTTGACTATATTACAATGAGGTTAGTAATTAAAGGAATTTTTTTCAATATTTAGTTTAAATTATATCTTACTCAAACATATCAAGTAGTTCGAAAGAAAAGGCTATAAATGTAATAATTATTTTATTTTCATTGTTAAAAATTTCGAATATTTGTGATAATTGGACATTTCTTGATAATCTTGAACACTCCTTTTAATTTTCACTAAATGCATCTTTGAGCTTCATCCGGCTTTCAAGAATGAGGCATTTCAGAAAGAGCAGAGTTGTCTTTTGTTTTCAGCAACCCTTTACACTTTCCGGACTTTTCGTTGATGCAACCCCATGTTACCACATTTTCAAGGCTCATTGCCGGTATTGACATTCATTCTACACAGCTGATGACTTTCCGTTTGATATTTCAAAAAAAAAAGAAAAAAAAAACTTCAATGCTGTTATTAATATTTAAAATTAGATCAAAATAACGAAAAGAAAAAAACGAAAAAGAAAAAAAAAAAAAAAAAAAAAAAATACCGATCACCTAATTTAAAATAAATTTTCAAACTGTTCCTAGCATTCTTAAAGAGAAATTGTCAGTTTTATTGCGATAAAAAAGGTGAATATTTCGAGAAAAAGAACCCTCAAGCAGCCATTATTCTCTTATCAATACTAGAAATCTGCTTTCGCTATAGCCTAAATGTACGCCAAGTTTTCCTGCCAAAGGCGATTCCAGTAGACTTACAATGCAAGCGCAAATGACACTATTTAATGAGTTAGAGCAAATGCGACTGAGCGCAAGTTCCACAATTCCAACTCGTAGCCCAAGAAGTAACCCCTTTACTCAGGTAGTTAGCTACGGCTGATTGATACACCGGGGACCACAGTGCACCGGTCGTCAAATAGCTCACCATACTGCCAACATGTGGGATTTTTAAATGTCCATGAGGAGCAAGAACAAACAGAGCGGCGACAGCTTCTCATGGAGAGCTCCCTCTTTTGCCGTCGAGGGAAGGAAGCAAAACAGCAGGCTTAGAGGATGAGAATCTAAAAGGTGGGCCAGATCACTTGGGTTCGTTAAACCCGTCACACCTGAAGGTGTGCCCCTGAGGGGATCTATTTTTATAAGGAGACACGTAAAGACGTAACTAAAACTTTGTATGCCCAGCTGCAAAATGCTCAATTAGCTGAAATATTGTCACATCATTTGCTGGGAATCGGGAAGGGAAAGCCGACGGTTGATCTGATCTCATTGCCTCATGACTTCTGCAATTTAATGACCAATTATAAGAATCAAGATTGGCTGAGTGAATGAAGACCGAGGATAAAACCATCTACAAACGTAACAATATTATTCAGCCTAACATTTAAAATGAGGATGCAAGTCCATCGACCGTGTTGCGGAAGAAGATGAAGCGGCGCGTATTGCAATCGAAAATCAGCCTGGCAATTATCATGCTACAAAATATCAACCGGCCAAAGCTTTACAATACCACGCGGCTTGCCATAAAAAGATAATGAGCAACGTTGTCAGGTATCAGGAAGCAACAATCTTGATATGTCCCTGCAACAGTTAAAATATCTTAATTCTCGCATACTTACAATTCTAACGAATTTGCTATTTCAACTTAAGAGATTGCAATCCCCCTTTAGATTGTAGTGTGCAGTCACCGTCAACAAAGCTCAGGAACAAACTAGAATTGTGATCTGTATAAGGATTGCTTCTCCAAATGCACAATTATAGGTTGCTTATTTTTGAGTCGAACCAGAACAAACCAGATAGAAACAACAAACTAGACAATCTTTATACTACATAAACAATGGAGCAACAAAAAATATTGTATACCCACAAGCATTGTGAAATTAAACATATTAGAAATGTGCCATTTCACTTTTCTTTCTTGAACATTTGACAAGACTGAGCTACAGCAACGTGTCGCCGGATACAGCTAGTAAATAATAAGAAACTGTAAGATACTCACTTAAAACAGTGTCCGCGATCTTTGTCTTATTCTTGCCCTTGAAAATATTATAGGTATTTCAAATTTAGAAGCGTTTTAAGCCGTCAGCAAATAGAAGCGGGAAGAAGTTAAAAACATCGAAGTTACAAAAAAATGAAACATATTTTATGTTTAAATTCAAAAAATGATATTTTTGTGTTATAGCTAATGAGTTAGCGAATGTGAATGGAAATTGCATGATATCAAACGTATCTGTTTTGTAGAACCAGTAGACGAACATGAGTGAAAGTTTATCCTATTTAGTTGATCTGACCCTTTATAACGCTGAATGAACGCATTGCGAAGACGTAGAGAGTGGAGGGAGAGTTTTGGGTTCAACGCTGTTATATTTTTTATTATCTTATTATTTTAGGAAACGCGCTTTTACATAAACATATTTTTATCTATCCTAATAATAGTTTGAGTTCAATCCTGAGTTTGAAGGACAACCAACAGCACAGAACTAAATTATAATTTTCATTAACATTACTTAGTTTTGATATACTTTGAGAATTACTATAAATTTAAAAAAAAATATTCTTTTGCATTTTCACCCAGTTCATATTTTGATGAACAACACGCATTATGTTAATACTTGATTAGGAAATAAAATTTAAACGTAATAACTGTAAAATATGCATATTTCATTACTGACAACGTATTATTAAAAATATTAGATATTATATATTCATTATTAAAATATGCATGTTTCATTATTAACATTCTATTATTCCACAGCTGAAATCTCTTGATAAACAAATGCGAACTGAAAATTAAAACTATGGATTCTATTATCAGTGCTTCTAACCAGTATTTTCAAAGTTGGTAGCCAAATGTGCTCTCTAGAGAATGCCTGCTCAAAATGCTCTCTAGAATTGCTTGCTGCTGTCGGGCTGATTGCTTCCTGGGTTTTCCCCGATGTGCGGGCCCATTTTCACTCACATTTTTTAGGAAGACAACTTATGACACATATTTCTACCTCAGGCGGTACCTAAGTTTTCGAACATTGCTTTACCACACTGCTTTATCATAGGCTGTTGTTTACTCATGGGATTTGTTTGATTAAATGAGATAAAATTACTGCACGTTTTCTACGTGACTAAATATTTTTTAATTTGTTACTTTTTTTTTTTTTTTTTTACTTGCATCGAGTGAAATATTTTCTATTTACTCAGGAATGGATGTCGCTCTGGCTCTCTTTGTTGTTTTTATAAGTTACGTCGCCCTAGTAATCTTACGCTGGGCCGTAAAAAGGCACAGACGCCACAACCTGTTCAAGCGCTATGGCATTCCGGGACCGAAGCCATCATTTGCGACTGGTAACATGAACCAACTGAAGAGTGGAGCAACTCCCAATGACGTCGTAACAGCGTGGTTAAAGGAGTATGGAGACGTATTTGGCTATTTCTTGGGCGATATGCCATTCCTCGTTGTTAAAGATCTAGACATGCTAAAGCAGGTAAATGTTATTATTATTCACCATATTTTATTTAGCTGAATCTTTTTAATGACTGCAGAAAATCGTGGAGACGTTTCAATTTTCTTAATTTTTCGGAAAAAGCGACTTACATTTAAAAATTTCTTAAGATTAAAAATATAAATTAGAGGTGTAAAACAAATTTCTTTAGAACGGCAATCGTTTCCTTTTTCCGGTGCTGCAATTCTTTTATCTTTTTTTTATTTTATTTTTTTCAGATTATCTTACCATCTTTTCATCATAAAATTTTTTACATGAAATTATAAAATTCTAGTTTTTAGGTGCCTCGAATCAGCATCACGTGATATATTTCGTGACTGCATGTGTGACACAGCTCTTCTTATTATAAGTATAGATGCAAACGATGTTTTGTCAGGTTTTAGTCAAATTCAACGAGTGGCTGTCGGCAACAAGCGCAACACTAGATGCAAATATTCTTTAATTTATCTTGTAGATATTCATCAAGGAATTCGCCATGTTCAGCAACAGACAAGATATGTTTCTGGATATCAAGCCCTTAAACAAAACGATTGTTTATTTGAAAGACAAGCGGTGGAAGGATGTGCGTTCGATTCTCACTCCTGTCTTCAGTTCAGGAAAGATAAAGTTGATGACACACATAGTTGACAAAAAGGTAAGATAGACCAAGGATTATCTATGTAGAGGCTAGAAGATGCTGAATTAGAATAGGAGAATACGTTGAATTAATATTTATCTATCTATCTATCTATCTATCTATATATATATATATATATATATATATATATATATATATTAATATTTAAATTCTTAAATATTAATGCCTAAACACCAGATGAGTGTGGTGAAATTCGGTTCATCAGAAAAGGTGAATCAAATGCTCTGTCTCAAACAATTATTCGAATATCTTTCTTTTAAAACGACGATAAAAATAGATTACTGCATTCGAAAAATACTCTTAAAAATTAAGTAATGAATAGCATTTTTTAATTAATATCAATATTTATGCTGTTATCAATCTAAAAGAAACTTATCAATATAAAAATAGATAGACTCTTCGTGAAAACTAAAACTTTTGTGAATACGTTTTAAGAAACTGTGTAGGAAAATAGCAAACGATGTTTTGTCAGGTTTTAGTCAAATTCAACGAGTGGCTGTCGGCAACAAGCGTAACACTTCGGTCATGCTCTGCTCATGCCGTCTTAACAAATCTGGTGAATGATTTCTTCTGTGTTTCGGTGACATATTACATATTTTCATACGGAAAAGTGGAAGAACCAGAAACATCAATTAGAGCTAAGCAAAATTTTGATAACCAGATGTTTCTTAAGTGCAAGTTCAATTCTTAAAAAAAAAAAAAAAAATGTGGTATCTGTATAATTCTTTCACAATACTGTATTGAAATGATTCCGCTTGAAATGATCCTTTTAATGCACTACAGTTTTCAGTCGTGAGCATCAAGAAGAAGCCTTAACTTTTAGAAGGCTCCTGCAAATACCATTCTATATATTATTTTCTCTTTCTTTTAGGTAGACATTACTGTCGATATAGTTGGGAAGCACGCACAAAAGAATGAAGTATTCGACATGTACGAGCTAGTTCAAGGGCTTACTTTAGACGTCATCGCCGGCTGTGCCCTCGCCATGGAGACACACTGCCAAGAAAATCCGCAAGACATTTTCCTTGCATCTGTGAGTAAATCATTTCATAAGTGAATGAGCTTTTCACGTTTCCATGAGATTCGATTCTCGCTCTCCTTGCTGTTTCAATAGGACTTATTTCTTGCTTTCTTAACTTTTTTCTCGAATGACCTTTCAAATGCAGCCATCTCTACAGCAATAGCTGCCGCTTATTGTAATCATTTCGGAACTTAAAAATTTTGATAATATTAACCGAAGTGGGTAAAATCTATTATATTTTTATCATATCTAGGAAAAAACACTTACCTTAGGGCTGTCTATAATTTAGTTTCAAATAGCAATTAAAAATTCTATATTTGTTACTTATCTATAATATTTTACTAAGCTGGGATGTGGACCTTTGGGCGACTTGAATTTTAATTAATTAAAAAGTAAGTGACATTTCGGTATTCCTCAACTCTCCATATATTATTGAACAACGCTTATTTTATACTATTTAAAATTTAAAAATTATATTTTTAATGATAGCAATTTAATTGTGATGCTAATTATTTCTTAAGTTTTAGCGGTTGTATTATTTTTAACAAAGGATTTTATTGTTGAAATGGAATTCAAAGCGTTGTCAATGTTTCATCAAATATCTAATCGTGTCATTTTCTTATTAGATGGTTAACGGCCTAGATAAAAGAACTACATTTAATATCTGTGTAGTTTACTTAAAGAATAAGAAAGTAAAGTTATTGTATAACGAAAGTTAAAAGATAGATGAAACCTGATCATTGCATTTTTAATAGCATTATGATGATGTTAATAAGATGTGCTAGTGTAAACAATGAACATTACATATGCAAGATTATTAAAATAAAGCGGCTTTAATGTTTTTCGTAACATAATGTTTACAATATTTTTCTCGGAGGAGTCACGAATCAAGCTACGCATGAGGTCGACTTGAAAGTAAAGGCGGCCATATTTCTGGCGAACCATCCAAAGGCCGGTCATTTAAGATAGCTTTAATGTTCATGAATCCTTTCATTTTTAATTTCTTGCATATTTGCGAAGTAATGACATCGCAGCAGCCAAACCATCGGAGCTTATCGAGTTTCGGCTACCTTTCCAAAACCATTTTTGGGATTTGTGTCTGCATTCGTGCGAACACTACTCCAAAAGTCTAGATTTGTAGAATTGCATCAGATTTCAGATTGAAACTGTCTGAAGGAATGAATGCCTTGTATCTCTGTCCATCCGTGTGATAAGTCAAAGACACTACCGTTTATATGGATGAAATTTTGCTTTCAAATGTGTATCGAGAATGGGATCAAACCTAATAACGGATCGTTTTTCCTTCCTGAACAAGCATCAAACGAAGCAAATGTGATCTCAAAGTTGTAAATCGGTATCGAATTTCGGAATTTTAATGGATCGTCTTATCTTTTAAAATACTGCCTATTTAATATGTGAAAGTATAATTTACAGTATTTTTATATGTTTTATGTTGGGCACGAAATATTTCAATTTGCTAAAGGTAGTCAAATTTTGGTAGTTGAAGCCTTATTCGGTCTGAAATAATTTAATTAATTATTTAAAAAATACATAAAATTTTTATTGAATTTCCTACATGTGACACTTTTGAAGACTCGTTAACTAAAAAGTTTTGTAGCAGTTGCATTACTCTTGTCTTCTCTTTTGGATAATAGATAGCGATGCCCGATTAGGTACGCATTCCATGGTACATTGCGAGTGTAATGAAAATGAGATGATACACTGTTCTGTTAAGCTGCGCGCGTGAATGTCTTTTCTTGTCTTTGTCTTTGTTTAGTGTGAATGTGATTATTAAAAGAAGTGTTCCCGAAAACATACGTCTTGTTGCTTCCTGCACGGATCATAATAATCGACATTCCACCCCATTGGACCATGGGTCAGGCCACGAATTCTTTGCATGGCATTGGCAAACACTAGTAACATAAATATTTGGCGTTCATCTAGCATTTTCACTGAATCTGTTGCGCTATCCTAGGCGATTTTTTTGGTAATGAATCCCTTGCATATGATTAGTAATCATGTTTTAGAAGCGTTTTTTCTCTGTTGATTGAAATTAAGATTTACACAGAATTACAATTGCAATCACAAGTATCTCATATCAGATTTCATATATTTGTCATTGCGTTTTAGAGGTTTCGCGTTTACGTACATGTGAAAGTACAGCTCGACAGAGGTCAACATCTTGGCTCCAAATTTGTTAGGTAACTATATTTTAGGCGCTTAATTATATTTATGCTGTATATAAAATTTTATTCGTCTATCTTTTTTCGTTGTGTAATTATTATTTTAAATTATATTCGGGCAACCGGGCATACAAACTTTCGGTTAATGATTTGCTCTCAAAATTTGATAGAAATCTATAAATTCTGTGTAAAGACCATATACCAAATTTGATCTTCTAGCTCAAAGTATTTTTTTTTAGTTCTCGTATTCACAGATAGACAGATCAACACACAAGTAAAAAAAAAAAAAAATATGCAGATTTGCGTTTTTTGAAGTTGGGAAATCTAAAACGGGGAGATTCATCAATTCTCTATTTCGATGCTGTATCAATTCATTATGGAAATCGTAAAGATAGAAATTGCTACACTTTCATTAAATGTTAAAATGTAGAATAAATGTGACTTAAAAATCCAATTTGCCTAGAATATTTGACCTCAAGAATTGACGCCCACATTTCTGATATATATTGTGTGTGTGTTGTGTGTGTGTGTGCGTGCGTGTGTGTGTGTGTGTGCGCGTGTGTGTGTGTGTGTGTGTTGTGTGTGTGCGTGCGTGCGCGTGTGTGTGTGTGTTCGTTCGACATTTTAGTTTTTTTCACCTGTTATTGAAATTCAAGTCTCACTATAAGCATTATTTGCTTTGATGTGATAGTAATGTGCATTGTTATTAGTGTGACCGTTGAAAAGACTGGAGAAAACGCATTATATTTAGTTCATGTAGTCACGGCGTGCAGTTAACACTAACTTTTATCGAATGAGATTAGTTTCAATGACTGACAGAAAGAATCTTCGGCGAATATTTGTCGAAAGCACGTCAGCCAATTCAGTTTCCCTAACAACACGCAGAAAATGAAAAAGACTATACGACACTATTGGGAAATATGGCAGTTAAGAGTGCACTCCATCACGCTATTTTTCTCCAGTTCTAAAGTGCTTGGCGAAGAGCATATGGAGACGAAAAGGACAAAATTATTATTATTATAATGAATTCTGAAAAATTAGAATCCCCATCAAATTATATGACACGAAACAAATGACATTAAATTATAATTTGTATATTCAGGAATATACAAATTGTATTTTATATTTCCGAAGGGAAGATTTAGATTAATAAATTCTAGCTTATTATAAAATAAAATCGTGTTTGAAAAATGGGAATTCAATATGCAGTCTACTCAGTGTACAAATATTTTTGGACGTATTGTAGACGATCAAAGATATCTTTTTTGTTCTAATTTTTTGTAGAATTTGACATTAATTCAGACTTGTATTATAAGAAAATGAGTAAGATAGAACCTTTCAATGCAGACTTGCTGATATAAAGAATATCATTTATAATAATCTTCACTGTGCTTTATAGGTTCGTGATTTCTTCCGATATGCTCAGAATCGGGCTGTTGAATATGCTATTATGTTTCCTTTTGTGGCATCCATTATGACCTTTGTCAGCAACTACATGACGTCAGGACAAATGACAAATCTTATTGTGGATAGTGTCAATAGTGCCCTCACCACGAGACGCCAGAACCCTGATTTCAAGAGTTTGGACATCCTGCAACTCATGCTCGATCACAGTGGTAAAATTAACATTTTTCTCCCTCTTCATTAACTCAGAGAAATCTTGTAAAAACTTGGGGGGGGGATTTTAGATACCGCTTACGCAGGGTCAATTATTCGCTAAAATAGTGGGCCTTTTGATCCTATTTACCTGCAACGAAATCTTGTAACCAGTCAATAATTTGACTTAAAAAGCCAAAGGAAAGGAAAATAAAAAGACAGCAGCAAATTTTTACCCATCCATATGCTTACTGTGTGCTTTTCCAAATGCTTGCTCATTTACGTATTTGACTGTCAACTGATGATGATCTTATACTGAGGATACATTGTCTTCTATTTCCAATATGAACAGGTTATGAAACTAATTTGATAAGAAAATATTTTCTACAGAAAAAACGAAATCTAAGCGAAAACTACAGATGGTTATCAAAATAATGGAAACACCTGTGGATAAAACTGAGATTTAAGAATCCCGTCGTAAACATAATACAATCCTAGGTACCAGTTACTTTTAACATAAAATGTATATATTTTGGTAGTATGAGGTAGCTTTACTGAAGTTGTATGCGTTTTAAATTTTTGTCAAAAGTGTAAAATGCTAGATGTCGGAGTCCAAATCCTAAAAGACGGACTAATTGGAGCAGCTGTGACCGAAACAACGCAGCTTTTAGGCGTTTCTGGAGGTACGACGTCTAAAGTAATGCAGCTTCTAGAGGTGCAGTCTCTAAAATAACGACTATACATGCAAAGCGCGGCAAGACAAGCTCGGCAAAGCAAAATAACAGAGGGAAGGAGAAGCTAAGTGAAAGAAATCGACGGGTGTTGAAGCGGCAGCAAAATAATCGCAACCAGCATCCGGATTCTTCATGTCATTAATTACAGTTTGGGGACGTCTTCATAAATAGAGCATTTGCGGCAGAAAAGTAATTCCCAAGCCACTTGTCAAAGATGTTAATGCCAAACACCCTCTTCAATTGTGAATTCCCAAGAAATCGATCGATAAGTGGAAGACAATTAGATAGTCAAACAAATCATCTTTCATACTTTTTCCACAACAGATCGAGAACACGTTTGGAGGAATTCTGTATAAGCATATTATCGTGATTGTCTCCTTTTTAGCCGTCATATGCCGTGATATGTGCAGCCATGCCATTTTTTTCTGGTGGTTTAATCGTAACCTTTCACTGGGGAAAAGTACAGAGAAGTTTTATCATGACGGAGCTCAATTTTATATATTTACTAGCCGCCTTTGGCGACCAGCCGGTTCGCCAATCTTAGTGTTCGTTAAAATTTTAATAATTAAATATTTTATGCAATTCCAACTTCTTCAGCAAAATATTTTATTCTTCAGCAAAATATTTTAAAACTTCAAATTTTGATAGTCATATAATTCACTCATAATATTATAAAGGCCTTCAGTCATAACGTGATATGTATCTCTCTAATTTTCTGTTACCCCTCGTAGAATTTATGCTTTAAATTAAAGTGTAAAGGATTAATCTGCAATTAATATAACAATATTTTTTACTGAAACAAAGCATTTTTTTAATAATATGATTACTGATAATAGAGTCACTGAGCGTTTAAACTTTATGGGCACTAAAGAATATCTTTCTTAATTTATGTAATATCTCAAGCATTTGTCAACAAAATTTTCTCAGATTCATCATGAATGGATCGATTCATTAACAATGTTTCATTTTAAATGCATCAAACACTCAGAAAATAAAATGAATCGTTTAAAATAATCTGTCGAAAACAGGTTTAAAAAAACTACTTAAAAAACGATGTACTTAAAACTATAAGCATATATAAAAAATATATATATAACTAACATAAATACAATTTAATTACAAAAGCATGCAACTAACCTAAAAATAATTTAAATCATTGTAAACAGGTTAAAAAAAACTACTTAAAAAACGATGTACTTAAAACTATAAGCATATACAAAAAATATATAACATAAATACAATTTACTTACAAAAGCATACAACTAACGTAAAAGTAATTTAAATCGTCCGTTGATAATGGTTGCCATGCCAACGATCAGAACACAGTGCGCATGCGTGAATTTTCTTCGCCTTTTACGTAACGCAAATGCGTGAATTTTTCTACGCCAGTTGGGGTAACGCTATGAAGATTAGACATTTTTAATTTCCTTTATTCTGTGCTATTTTAATTCAAAAGTACTTCAGAATGAATCTGAAACATGGATTAATTAACAATGTTTAATTTTAAATGCATAAAACATTAAGAAAATAAACAGAATCGTTTGAAATAATCCGCCGAAAAATCTTAACCCTAGCCTCATTACTGTTGGGAGAAAAAAAGAACTAAAGCCTAAATCATTTGGCGTTGGGGAAAATTGAAGATTTTTTTGGCGGAAAAGTTGGCGGTGGGGAAAATGGAAGATTTTTTTGGCGGGAAAGTTAGTTTTTAATTAATAATTGACTACCCCTAACATTTAGGGGGATGAAAAATAGATGTTGGCCGATTCTCATAGATACCGGATAAGCACAAAAAATTTCATCAAAATCGGTCAAGCCGTTTCGGAGGAGTATGGCAACGAAAACTGTGACACGAGAATTTTATATATTAGATTTTGTTTCCTGTGAGATACGGAAGTTTCCATTCATGCAGCGAGACTTGTCCACTCGTGATTTGAGAAACACGAGGATGAAGTGAAATATCTACCTTTTCCCCGCGCAGCCTCCCGACCTCAATATTATCAAACCTTTATGATCTATTTTATTTATTTAGGAATGGATATTCTAAAACCGCCATCTCTCGAGGAACTTTCATAATGTTTCCACGAAGAGTCGTACAATATTCCTCTAAACACTATTCAGAAATTGTCTGATTCGATTCCAAACTGCATTACATGATAAAGTTGGCCTTAAGCTTTATTAATAGAGATTCTTGTATTCGTATTGTTTCCTTATTTTTATAACCACCTGTACATTGCCTTTAGAGTGTTATAATGATGCTACATCTAAAACACAAATGAAACTTTCCAAAGCAGAAATATTGATAATAAATAAGCCTTAAGTTTATAGCGCATTAAAATAGAATAAAAATGAAAACTATAGAAAAAAGTGAGGAATCCGGCTTGAAGACTTTATCAAGGGTCATCTTAAAGCAGGGATTTTTCTGAACAAATACAATGGACAAAATTTTAAAATAATAACAAAATTTCACATCTGAAAATATGCTTTCTGGGTTTGTATTTGTAATTTTATTTATATGACTTTTTAAATGTTTTTCTTATATATGGTTCTTCTGGTTTTGTTCTTGTCTTCACAAACCTCAAAATCTTGGGAATTTTAGGGTCCTTAAGATCAATTCTTGGACGAAAGTTAGGTCCCTGGTTTCAATCCTTATTTGAAAATGAAGTTTTCAGGTCAGGTTCATCATTTTTTCTATAGTTTTCCTTTTCCTCACTCCATTAAGAAGAATCGTGTACATAGTAAACATAAACAGATATAGGCTTTTAAAATAACATGGTTTTAATATTTGTCACAGTTTAATATTTAAAAATGTTTTGCAGGAACATCAATTTATGCATAAGACATTTAGATGAAATTAAATGCAATCAATATTTTGACAAACCAGCTGT
Source organism: Argiope bruennichi (assembly GCF_947563725.1). Taxonomy (NCBI): domain Eukaryota; kingdom Metazoa; phylum Arthropoda; class Arachnida; order Araneae; family Araneidae; genus Argiope; species Argiope bruennichi. The sequence goes on along the minus strand of NC_079153.1, from coordinate 1,678,755 downwards.
ACATTTTGGATGCTAATTTCAAATATTTTCTGTTACCTGACTTTAAACATCAAAATAATATCAAGAATAAAACCATATCTGTTTCGCTTTGTTTCAGAAGAAAAAATTGAATCGGGATTGACGGATGAGGAGATTGTTGCCAATGCCTACGTTTTCTTGCTAGCAGGCTACGAAACTACAGCTACTGCGTTAGCCTTTACCTTCTACTTGCTCATTAAACATCCTGAAATTCAAGAAAAATTGTACAAGGAAATCGAAAAGATGGAAGACAGCTCTTATTCTTCTGTACAAAGTAATCCAGTTTTTTATTCAACATACCGAAGGGAGTTATCTTCCCAAAATTACTTTTAAAAAAGTTTTATCTCCCCCACTTCCACATAAAAATTGTGAATCTTGATCAATACCGTGAAATGTTCAAGAACCTTCTAGAATTTGAAGGCCCGCAGAAAATTAGGAATTTACATAAATAACATAAATTTGCATAAGTCTTGACAAAGCAAATTGAAATTAAAAATCAATTTTTGGCAGTTTGCCTAGTTGTATTTAAACCCGCAACCTTCCGGTCCGCGATGAATGCGTCGTTCAGCCGACTGAGCCATCGGCGCTTGGTCGGAAGGAGCAATTTTCGCTACAATATTAAAGAAAAGTGTACATTTTGGATGCTTTTTCTTGACCGACAAAAACCGTGATTTGATGTAGAACTATAATTTCAGCATTAAATTCTACATACCAGATTTTATTTATCTAAGTCATTGTGTCTTAAAGTTATTGAATTTACATGCATATAAATGTATAGACCGAGGGATGGTTAGCCCCTTAACAGATCTAGTGCAAAATTTGATATGGATCTACGCTTTAAATTAAAAAAAAATCATTTTTCAAATTTAGATATAAACATTTAAACATTATTCATACTTTTTACGTTTATAGTTATCGTGATTGCTTGCAGTCTGACAGATGGGCAGACATGCTTCATCTGAATAGATTTCGTTAAACATTTTGATAATGTGATATATAGAGATAGTATGTAGTAGATAGAGATATCTATAAATCTAGTGTAAAGACTACATACTAAATTTCATCCGTCATGTCAATGCTTTTTGAATTAGCATATTCATTCACAGACAGACAGAGGTTAAAACTGTGCGCATGATTCAAAATTGAGTTTGTCAGTCACAGGAAACTCGTCATAATATCGAAATCGAAGTTTTTGAAGATTGCAATACGTATGCATACGAGAAAGTAAAAAGGAGAGTGACTTGGCTTAAGATAATTTTAATCCATAAATTAACTTGACACGTGCTTTTCCTAAAAATAATCATCTAATTTCAAACAGTTCAAAGTTTTAATCCACTGGGATCTATCACAATCACAAGAATGCGAAATTAACAGATTGATGTAGGCACCAATGAATGGCGAAGCGACGGAAGTTATAAATATCCCGGCACCAGTCTGAAGAAGGGGCATGGTGAAGGTAAATTTGCAGTTTATTTATTTCCCTTGTTAACAAACATTAAATATGATACGGAGGTGAGAAAATTCACTCTCCCAACTGTTGGTTCTTGGTTATCCATGAGCCAAAGCCATCTGAGAATGGTGACGCTTCTGCATGCTATTGGCGAAACTACAGGGTTGCAGCATAAGAAAAAGCCGCGTGAAAATGTCTTCGGAGGACGATAAACGAAGATGTTTTGGTGTATTTCAAATTACAGAACAGTTCCTTCTTTCTGCATGGGTGTTACCAATTTGATAATGATGGCAGGGAACGCGTTATCCTAGCGGCCATTTCCTTATTGGAAGAATTGTTGCCAAATAAAATTCGTATAACTGAAATTTCAGAATAAATTTGTTTTGGCTGAATAGATCAGTGACGGAATTTATACTACACTATTCTTTTTGCCTGATTCAATATGAATCGCCCTATACTTTTATTCGAATCATTTTCCAAAGAAACTAAACGGTTATTTCTTATCTATGGTTGGGTGCAACAAACAATATGAAAGAAGGGGAAGTAGAGGTTAGAAATCTTACGAAATGTAGCAGGAGAAAGAAATTAATTGAAAAGAGAATTATTCCATGAAAATAATAAATAATGAATGAATTGGAAATATGCGGATTATGTTATTAAACTAAAATAGATTGTTCTTTACTGAAAAAAATTCCGTTAAGTTCTCAAAAATTCTACAGCACGTAGCTCACGATCAATGTGCAATTATATATTAAAAATTTATGTCTGAGCTAAATGCATTAGTAAAAACACCTTTTTAACTTTAAAGATTCTTCCGAATTAAAACTTTTAAAAGTTTTTCTATGATAATGAATATTTGCAGATTTAGTTTGTTTAATTATATGAACTGAAACTAAATGGTATTTTCATTGGTGTAGTGAGAAGCAAACAACGCCCGAAGCATAATTTGGCTTTCTCTTCCTTCCATTTCAGGGGATTCGGAAGTAGCTGATGAGGGAGGGAGCATAGAATCATTTTTTAACCTCCTTATCATATCATATATGGCTTTAAAAGAACGGCGTAATGTATGGGATATCTATAACCCGTCAATGAGTAATTATGCCTTTTGATGCAATACAAAATCAATTATAAGTTGGATCTCGTTAACTAACTAACTGTGATCTAATGAGGCGTCCAGCACCCTTTAGCGATATGAGAATGCGCGAAGGATAGAACCTGGGACCTTGTGGTTAGCCAGTCCAGTAAATAAACCATTTTACCAAAACGATCGTTCGGGTAGAAGAGTTGTTAACTGGCTTATATGCTATTCACCACAACGCTTTCTCCAAATTTCCGCGTCATACCAACCCAAGACATTAGATACTTCAAGTCATCCAAATCTACATACACGGCAGATTTTTAGTGTAAATCAGATTCCCTCTGTCTAAGAATCCATAAACTTTATCAAGATAAACTTTCAAATATTGGTTGAATAACAAATAATTTTCAATTAATACTTTTCTAGATTCATTGAAATTTCATTTTTGTTTTTGTTGATGCATCAAATTATATTTCATAATCAAACTTAAAATAATATTTGTACCATTGAATCGGAATTGTAACTGCTTTGAATAAGCCATTTTAAATTATAAAACGATGTACTCATTCTTTTAATTACATAGTTGATGTCCTTCTAAAATATATCTGTCATACAATATTAATAAATATCTTTTCCAGATCTTCAATATCTGGACCAAGTTTTCAGTGAATCTCTCCGCTATTATCCTCCGGTCACCGGATTTATATCACGAAGATGTCATTGTGATACTAAAGTGGGATCTATTACGATTCCACAAGAAGCTGTGGTCCTAGCTCCAGTCTGGGATATCCATCATGATCCAAAATTGTGGCCAGATCCATGGAAGTTTGATCCTGACCGATTCTCTTCAAAAAACAAGTTATCTTTGAATAGCATGGCATACATACCTTTTGGAATTGGCAGGAGGAATTGCATAGGAGCAAGGTTTGCTCAACTAGAAGCAAAACTGACGATCTTTAGACTTTTGAAAAGATTCAAGTTTGAGAAATGTGAAAGGACTGACGATCCTTTACCTCTGATATGCCCCACCGTTATCATCAACCCAGCCAATGGAATTTGCTTAAGAGCTGTGCCAAGGTCTGCAACATAATCTTGAAATTCATAATCTTGCATCTTAAACAATAAATTTTTATCTACTCTAATACATTACAATATATATATTCATACATTACTATATATATATATCTTTTAATAATATTAAACTGAATTGGGAACAGTGACTTTAATGAAGGTTGTGCAAATGCTTCATCTACTATTATATGATAATAATGATAAGCACTTTTGGAGGGTATGCTGCTGGTGAAAACATTGGTCCTTTGAAAACTGTACAACACCTATTTCTATTTTCATACCATGAAAGCACATTTATAAATATCTTAAGGCGGAACACCATGCACACAATGAACTTCGTAAATCAATAAGCATTCCCCAGGCAAATAAGCCTTCAATAGTCTACATAAATTCAATGACAGAAGTCTATGAAATTCTACGAGACCAAGTCGGTTACTTATGATTACAACAACGGTCATCTTAGAAATGTCATGCGTGCAGCACGAGGTCTTGTGATCTCGTTTGAAAGATACATAGCAGGTTGCTCACATTGATCATTGATAATAAATCCATGTTTGAGAAAGTCTATGAAATTCCTTTATCGTCATTTTATTTAATGTCAAAATAATGTTAACAATTTGTTGCAAGGTGCAGTAAATTATGGCTTTTGACGCAAAAATCCTGAAAATTTCCATTCAGGCTCTGCTTAGAGGAATTGGATCATTAGATGTTAGTTACAGGAGCTGTAAAATTGATCGTTCATGATGACAAACTGGTAACTGAAAGCTAAAATTGAGTGAAACAGCTAAAATTGAGTGAAAAGCTAAAATTGAGTGATAAAGGATGACACCTGCTACTAAATATAAAAATTCATTTATCTCAATGTTTACCATTACTGAGCTAAAGAAGCTGGTACAATGGTTTTTCGAACAGCATTGGTATTTTTAAGTTCTACGCCCAATTGTGTTAACATCGAAAACATGCTTTATAGAGAAAGTTCACAGGATCAAGGATACATGCTATTGAATGCCTCCGTTCAATCAATACTACAATCATGGTAAATACATGAAAAATTGTATTACAAATGCTTTTATACTAAATTCAATTATTATTATTATTTTTTGCATTAGAAAATATTAAAAAAAAGTAAGTAATATTACACAAATAAAACAAAATTTTCAGATTCTCACTTTTGGTTTTATAGTCTGCTGCCTAGCTGTCGGCAATATTGAAATTGCTTAAATCTAATTTCATATCCACGATTCCATCAAACTATCTGACATTAAAACCATGTTTTAATAGTTTCACACATTTACTGTTCATTGTATACAGGAATTTTCTTAATGGAGACCAGCCCCATGACACTGTGGCACCGTTGAAATGCAAATGTTTTAACGTTCCCATTATTGTAAATTCACTTTCTATTCATCTTGTAAACTACAGAATTAAACAGAATCCTTTTAATTGTGTAGTATCTTAGCTTACACCAATGGAAGAAAATCCAACAATTAAATATTTGATAAATAATGGTTTGAATTTCAGATCAATGATGCAATCTGTAATTGAAGATTACCAAAAAAAAAAAAATCTGGAAAATTTTCATGTTTATTAAATTGATATCATTAATAAGCTAATCTTTTTAAAATTTTGAAACAGTATAAAAACCATTTTTGTTGAAATGCCTCAAAATTCAACCTAATTTTTTAATTGATTAAAAAAAAAATCACTCCAAGGTGCATATTTCTACTTGCCGAAGTATATATGTGTTAAGTTTAGAAGTTTTAGGTCAAAAGATCTGATCTATGTAATGCGAACACACACACATTCATTTTTATTAATAGTAAAGATTGTATTATTTTATGTACAGAAAAACTTCAGCTTAATACTATAAAAAATCAAACTTTTAATAACTGATTTTAATATTACCTTATATATAATTAATTTCTTTTTATATATTTTTTAAAAAGATTATTCAGTCAGAAATTAAATATAAAATATTTGTTAACATGCAGTCATATATATTGCTGAATTTTGAATTTCTTCTTACATTTGAATGTTCAAATAATTGATATGATAAGAATAAATAAGATTATTAATAAATTAAAAAAAATGCTTTTAAAAGCACATGAAGTATTTTTAAATGTAATTCTTCATCAATTATTTTCCTTCTTTCCATAAATTCACAAAAGTAATAGTATTAGAAGAAAATATAAATGTAAAATTTAAAAAATATATATTTAAGTTTCTAGTGCAACTGCAGTAAGTGAAATTGTATTAATTGTTAAATCACCTTAAGGAAATATTCTATTTAAAAAGTATTATTTTCAAAAAGCATTTGCTAATAAATTAATCTTTAGCAGAAATATTAATTTTAAAAGCTTTCTGTAACTAAACTGTTTATTCTTGTCTAAATATAGGGGGGGGGGATCCATTGAAACAAGCAAAAACTTGTCAATGACAGCTTTGATAAGATTTAAAATTTTTTATAAAATAATAATAATAAAAAAAATCTGTTTTAAAATTGTGATATGCTATAATTTTCTTTTAAATGCAACAAACTGCTATTGTAAACCAGCATATGTTTCTTAACCCTTTATTAACTGAATTATGTTGCCCTCAATTTTTCAACTTCATTTTTGCACTAGTAGTTAAGTTTTCTTGCAGAATAATTCCAGGGAACCCAAGAAAAATATTTTAATTAATTTAATTATTAACTAAATATTTTTAATTCCTACTTTTAGCTTACATTAACTTCTTGCTATTTGGGTTACATTCTCCGTGTTCTTTAGAATACCATCAGCAAAAATTGTCATATTACGAAGATATAAGCCAGATTTAAATGGTACTTTTAAATACTGTCAGTAAATAAAGGGTTAAATTGTAGTTTACAAAATAATAATAATAATAAAAATAAATTCTGTATCTAACGAACTGTTTTGTTTTATTTAATATTAAAACACATAGAATGCATTTTAAATATATTACAATTTAGTCTTGTCAATCTTTGAGATCTTTTGATTTATATGTAAAAGTTTTTTTCTTCAATATAACAGAATTTGAATATGAAAATGTTTACAATCCCAATAAGAAACACAATATACGATGTTTTTAATAACAAGTCAGCTTTTCTGATGTCAAGTAAAATAATTTCCAAGAATGATAAAATAACAGATAGAGAAACAACATGCCAAACTATTTACAACTGAAATTACAGTTAACCTTTTGCACTTGTGGACATCTCCTTTCAGACACAACTGCAGACAGACATCTTATCAAGTACCATTCTTTGCTTAATTTCGACAATTAAAAAACACTAACAATTGTAAAAAAATTGCACATTAATTTTTTGAAAGTAAAGTCAACTTATACAATTATATTTTATGCTTCTCAAGGTATTAAAATAAATTCCTGTTATCAATGAACAATTATGAATTGAATTACTTTTACAAGTACAAAAGATTAATTACTATAATGTGCACTAAAAAAAAAAAGGGGCAAAGGAAGTAACTCTTGATAAGAAAATTTATTTTCAATACAATAGAATTACAACGAATAAACTAAAATTAAGTCATACATCAGAACAAAATATCAATTTCAGTAAAATTTAATTTTTACAACTTTCTAATATAGACTATATCTTTGAGTGAATCATCATTCCATGCATTCATCAACACAATCGATTATTCAAATAGAAAATAAGAATGAATAAATAAATCTGATAAGAATGCTTTGTTTAAAAATGGTACCAATGTAAAGAATACTTTTATTTACAATTCTAAACTTTCCTTCATGTCATCAGTTTGAAATGGATATCCACTATTTGCAGCCAATTGGAATAAAAATATATACTTTTACTTTTGTGTTGGTCAAATCATCATTACAGAATGCATGGCATATCTTATGGAAGTGTGACTCTTCAAAGAATTCTACAATTAAATAGATTTGTTTATACAGGGCTCATTCTCTCAAGATAACAAAGTTCTTATTTCTTTATGGAGATGACACAAAAAGTCAACATAGGAAGAACTGCCTTCTGTTGTTCGGTCTTCTACCAAAAGCTGTCTAAACAAGAGTTCCAGTTTATCTCCTTGGCGGACTATGTACAACTGCAAAAGAACCATATTAAGTCAATTACATTTTTTTTATCGTACATATAAAAACAGCAGCCAAATCCATAAGAAATTACCAATTACATGCTAAATTTTAGCAAAAAACTTTTAAAAAAATGATTTTACATATCTATTCTTTCTATTTTAAATTATAGTCTTCCTGTTATTCTAACAATTAATCGCTTGATGAACAGATGAGACAAACTCAAATGAAAATCACAAAGAGAGAGAGAGAGAAACAATGAAAGTAGATAATTTATTGTACATAATGAAAAATAATATAAAAAATTAAATTTTATATAAAATAACTAAGAGTTATAACTCCTGTCCTAACCATTTTCTCATAAATCCCTAAAATCAAAATGCAATTCTTTGAGAATCATCACTACAAGATTCAACTTTACTTCAATGACTTGTCATATGATTATAATAAAAGGAAGTAATAGGTATATTAATGCATAAAAGTAAATTTAAATTCAGTGGAATTTTGCTTAATGAGCATAATTTGTTCCTGTATCTTACTCGTAATATACTCATGTTCATAAATTAGAGACAGTGCTAGCTTCGGCAAATAAAGTTTCAGAAACAAAACAAACATGATTTATTCATTAAGATCATTTATTAAACAAAAATATGGTATGGTATATGTATATGTATGATATAAAAAATGGTTTATGTATGATGCCATTCATTAAAACTATGATTTTTGCTCCCTTTAGTAATTATAAAAAATATCTCTTACAAAAATTTTGATGACAGTTCATACATTGTATTTCTCTCAAACAATGAAATATAGCGCATAGAATGCCTAAGCATGCTGAATATCAAATTATTCAACTGATCTTTGGGAAGATCACTCCACTCAGCAAGCCATGAACATACCGGTAACAGTAATGGCACATATGTAGGAGGTGCAACTTGTTGGTCAAGCATGTCACACACATACTTTATCGGATCGAAGTCAGGTGAGAATACTGGCCATTCCATATGGTGATGTCCTCAGATTGAAGACATTTGTTTACGATGTTTGCACAGTGAGGATAGGTGTTGCCATTTATAAATACAAATTCTGCACCTTTGGTACCCCTAAATAAACATACATGTAATTTCAGAATGACGTTTCGATAAATTTGACCTGCTTATGGTTCCAATATAAACACACAGATCTCTTCTGAAGCTCAATATATTTCCACCTAAACGAGCAATCCTGCACACAGTAACAATGACATTGAATGATGTTCTCTTTGTGGTAACGGATACCTCCACATGGAAGTCAAACATGAATCAGACTAAGCTAAACCTGGACTCATTAGAAAACATCACACAAGCCTACTGTGACAATGTCCACATTGCATGTTCTCTACTCCAGGCTACCGTTGGTGACAATGAGCTGTTGTGAGCAGAACACATCTGACATAACTGCGAGTATATAGACCAATATGTCCAAATGTCTGTACACGGCTTGCCTTAAAACTGTTGTACAATAGCTGATGAAACAAGTCTGATTTTGTGCTCCATCTGCTTCTTTTGGCAGTTACTGCCGAATACTGTTCATCATTCGGGGTTGTAAATCGGGGCAACCTATACTGTAAAGTATTCAAACATCTCCATCATCTTGGAATCATTGCCAATGCCTGGAGATGACACTTTGGGTAATTCCAAATTCCTCGGATACTTCTGTCTGATACGCCCACATTCCAGACGGCCATAATGCCATAATTCTACGACATAAAAAATTATCCACATGCATCACCTATGTCAGCTTTTGGTTATGGTCTTGAACAGCTTATGGAATGCTTGTGAACAATTTTACTTCTTTGCCATCATTTCTTATATACCCCTTTCTTACAGTTTCGTCATTAAGACATACTATTGATGTCATCTGGTGGCAACCTATAACTTGTATATTATTCTTGAAGATGTTTCTGATAATTCTATAGATGAAATTTCTACTTTAAGAGTTTGATTTTCATGCGATTCTAAATTATTCTTAATTTACAGACACGAGTGCCTTAAACAGTCATTAAGTGAAGAAATTTTTTTTTTTAACAGAATCAATGTAAAATAGGATAATGTATTCCATTTCGAAATAGTATTCAAAAAAATTTATGAGAATGTAATTAATACAGCACAGCATTACCATTAAATAAATCTGTTGCTTTCTTTCTAATGTGACCTTTCTAAAACACGTGGCAACTGCTTGCTTAGGGTGATTCTTCACAACACACAGTAAAGCAATTTCAATATATTCCCAACTTCACTAGAAGGTTGATACTAAGGCAATTATTTCCGATATAATTTCTTTCTTCTTCAAGAGAATGCGATGCCTAGCAAAGCCTGAATTTATGTCCGCATGTTACAGAATATGTCTCCCTCATATTATTGTAAGCATCACAGTGTGATATTTCACTTTTTTTTGACACTTTAATTTAAATTTACAGAATCATTTCGAAATTTGAGAAGGGACACAGGGAGCATTCTGCAAATTCAATATATTCTCATCACTGACTTTGCGAAATATTCTTTTAAAGGGTCATTATTTCTACACTTTGTTTTATTCATTATATGAACCACTCATTATGAGAGGTGTTCTTAAAGCGACATTTGACTTATTTACAATGACCTAAATAGTTATTAATTTTTTTTATCAATTATTAAAAAGTAAGCGATCAATTGTTAAAATTCTCTTTTTGTAGCAGTGTGATAAATATGTAAAGACTAGAAAAAAAGCTAAAATATATACTAATAAAATGTCTAAAAATCATGAATTCTTACATCATAGACTTAGAGTTTCATTGTATACAAAATCGACTATTTCTCGATTTGAAGCAACAAAAGATTTAACTAGTGAGAAGCCAAAACTAAAAACAGGATTGTTCAGAAATAAAGAAATTTTTTAAAAGGTTTGTTCTAATGCTTTAATTATTGTCACAATAAAGGCCAAATTAACTGCAAACTGCTTTCATTTTAATTTGAATGACATATTACTGTCAGAAGGAATGAGAAGTATTGACTGTACAAAATATCTCTCCATTTACAGAACTAATGCATTTCGTCTAATATTATGCTATAATGTCGTTGATATAATGTTAGTAATTTTGATAAGACCTTTCATTGGAGCTAAATTTTGCAACATGATTATAATTTATTTTAGCTTCACATTTAATTTATTATAGAAATTGCACATCTTAAACTCATTTTGTTCAAACTATCTAGCTAAAAAACATTTTTTATTGCCTTGGATTTTCTGCCCATTTACACAAGTAAACAATTCAAATTTGCTGTTTTCAAACAGCAATTTAAAAAAAAAAATAAATCTGGTACAATTTTGCATTTACATATGCAAATTTCATATGATTCTATGTTTCCTAATTTAGTGGTGGTGGCCTCTTGATATTTCCCAGCGTATTGCACCTTTGAATCAATCAATAAGATTATATTGAACATCTCTCTTTGATAAATAAATTTTAGTTTCATTTACCAAAATTTTCCAGAAAAAAGTTACTAACATTTAAAAATTTCTCAAATTCAATAAATGATACGAGAGATTCAAAACAAAGTTATTTAGAATGGCAAATGTTCGTTTTCTTCGATGGAGCACAATTTCTTTTCTTTCTTTCTTTCTTTTTTCCCTCTTTACAATCATTAAAAATTAAACTAGAGGCGAACATGTGTAAAATCATCAAAAACCACATAAAACATTTAATATACAACTTTTTAAAACTTAATGTTAAAAGTTGTACTTTGTTGTAAAGCATGTAATGTTAAAAGTTGTAAAAGCATTGGGTGACCACGTAGGTTGAAAGTGCAATAGATCTGTCTGGGCATTACAAACACAAATATTTTTTTTTATAAGTATAGATTGTTCTATTTGTTTATTATCATGTAGAGGATAAAGTGGCAAACTATGCACAAAAATTATCAAGGCAAAACTAAGACATTTTCTTGTTATGACTTCCATGTAATATTGGACTGAGGAACAATTCCTTAGTATGTTTTATTTTTATTTTTTATATACTGTTATGAATGTGTAATATTACATCCCTGTAAAATCTATTTCATAGTGAGGAAGATAGCTTTTAGAAGTATTTTAATGGCTATTGTATGGATACCAGGTTAATAACCCCCACCATCTGACCTCAGTGATGAATTTATTAACAAAAAACGAAGATTCTCAAACATATGATAATCTAGACATATTTGTATTAGGATTCGAGATTTGAATAATCAATGTTCTATCACAGGAGTAATAAAAGTGGGGATGCACACAAGAAGAACAGTTAAGCAATTTCACTTTTTGGAGTGATCTCCAACAAGTTCCGAGTGCCTTGCATTGTTTCAGTTGTTTAATAATGATTTTCTGTTCATATGTTGTTTATTTCTACAAGTACAAGTATTTTCTAGTGGAATACGGATTATTATCCATGAATGATCTTGTCGATCTCTCACTATTTACTCAGCACACTGACTGTCCGCCAAAAATATAAGCAGGCAGATATAAAATACATTGTCAAAATGTTTATATTATTCAAAAGATTATTCCATGCTTTAATGTATCTTCATATTATAAAAATGGAATGTGTCAAGTTGAACAAAACTGAGCATTTTCAAAACTATTTAGTTTTTTCCTCTTCAGTCAAGGCATTTAAAACACAATAATTAATTGGGAGTTATATACATATACTTGGTGAAAAAAGAACATTATAAATGCTCATAGTTGCTTTTTATACTTCAAAAAATAAACTGATTGAACTATCTTCATTGTCAAACACTAAAGATTTTTTATTTTTTAAATTAAGTGTTATTACATAAGCTAAGATATATGTTATGTTTTATAATGAATATAGTTTATGTTGAAATACATTAAAAATATAAATACATTAAATAAACAAAACCAAAAAAATATTTTATCTTTTCCTTAATTTTCCTTGTTCCAAATAGATAACCCACTACATATTTTATATTACTCACATTATTTATTTTCTCCCAGAGAACTTACATATATAGTTCATTGAACTTAACAATTCATTAGAAGAATATTTAATGAAGCAAAAAGGCCTCATGCAATTACAAAATTTATAAATATAGCAATATGAGTTTGTATCATTAAATATCCAGCTTTCTATTAGTCCAGACTTTTTCATATCCAAGAAAGAGTTGATTTCAATTACTTAAAATACAGTTCACATTTCAAAACCACAAAAGTTAATTATTGAATAAATTTTGTTATCTAAAAGGTATTCAATCAATTTTATCAAGAGAAATTTAGTTAAATAAAAGCTATCATTTTCACATTCTATGCTGTGTTATAAAATGCTAATATAACAGTCTTATAATATAACAAGAAATCTATTAAGCAAAAAGTCCGCAGGGACCATCAGTACAAAATAGTGAAGAGAAGGAATGTGTAATAATTGTATATTTATATAATTGTATATTAATAACAAAGAATCTTATTTTTGAGGCAATGATATAAATTACAAAACTAATCCTTTTTTACCAATTGTTTACTGTATTATTTAATTAAAAAAAAACATTTCAAGAAAAATCATAGCACCAAAACAGTCTTGCCTAAATAAATTATTATTATGACAAGATACAGAAAAATAGTCAAGTGTAATAATTTTTACTTGCCATTAATAAACTATATTATAAAAATATTTAAACCATATAATATTCATAGATAATGACAAATCTTACTTTCATATTTCTTTGCCTTTCACTCTGGACTTGATTAAGAATCCAATGTACATATTGAGATAATGGATTATTCAGTTGCAGCAAGCGGGTCTGCAAGGGGAAAAAATTTATTCATGAAAGAATTTACTAAAAACTTCCCCAAAATCTACAAATAAATATATATAATTAAAAAATCAACATCTTATCACCATTACTTACTAACAATAACATCCATAAGAAAATTTTCTATAACTAGGAAACATTTTTTGAAAAAATTTCTATACTCTGACTGTAAATTTCAAATATTTACATGAACATGTTATAATTTGTGTAAAAAGATGCATCTGAAAGTCATGTCTTCTACCTAGTCACATTAGCAACAATTCTGTCCCCCCCCCTCTTTTTAACATATTTTTTAAGGAATTTCAATAATTTTCAGCTTTTCCCCTCTAAGTGTGCTTTCTTTCGTTTGTTATAAACCATTTTATTCTTGATAAGTTTTTTTTTCACAAAATTTCTACACATACATTTTCACAACAAAAGTGTTTCTTTTTCTTTATTAAGCTCTGCTATCATGAATAGCCCAGAAGTCTGGAAAAAATCAAAGCTGATTGGCTACAATGCATGCAGTTATTTAAAGTTGGCATTATCAAAACTAAATACTATGGCAAAAGAAATGTTCTTACAGATGCAAAAAGTACCTGCAAAAATGTGTGGCGTTTCTACAGAACAGTGCAACAAACGTGTACATGGATTGCTATGATTGTAGCTGCTGAAGTTCTGAACAGTATTCTAATTTTATAATCCTTTTATTTCTTTCAAAAGGAAATACAGAGAAAGTCAAAAGAAAGTAAATACTCATGATTGAAGCAGATGTTTTATTTCAAATATGTTATTGACTCGTAATACAAAGTAGATATATACAATTATTAAATTTTTCATGTAGTATGCAACAACTTGTTAATGTTTAATTAAATCAAATTGCAAAAAGAAATAATTCAACTAAAACAGAAAAGTATCAAATTTCATGTGTTAAAAAAGGTAAACAGAGAGTAAACAAACATGTGCTACCGGGAGAGACGTCGAATATTTCAAAACGCACGAGTCACAAGAACCATCAACCCTCGATGATATATGTACGCTGACTCTCTTGGTAGCATCGACGACGACTATGCACAGCCTACTTCTTCCAGAATAAGAAGCAGTTCACCTTACACACGACGCTCCCTCAACTGCCGAGAGTTACAATCACTAGTAAGCCGATTCAGTCTTTCTCCACGCCGACTTAGTGAGGAAAACTAACTCGGTTGACCTGTACAGGAGGTAAGGCCGCAGTGGAAGAAAATCCTCCGACGTACACCACAGCCAAGTTATAAGAGAACACCACCTATATCATCGCAAATGGACAGTAAGTACTGGGAACATTAATCAGTTATGCCAGACGCCACATCTTCTGACAACCGCATACCATCCACAGACCAATGGGTTGACAGAAAGATTCAACAGGACATTGGTAGACATGCTATCTATGTACGTAGACGTTGAGCAAAGAAATTGATACTGTTTTACCCTTTATGACTTTTCCCTACAATTCAGCAAAACAAGACGCCACGGGATTTATTCCATTCTTTTTTGTTCATGGTAGAGAAATCCAGACGCCTCGACGTAATTTTCCCATCTAATGCCGAAACTTCCGAAGACAGTTATGTGCATCATCTGATTACCAAGGCTGAAGAAGCTAGACAGCTTGCAAAACTCCACATCCGCGAAGCACAAGTTACAGATAAGCGCCGATATGATGAGTGACATCGACCTGTCAGCTACAATATCGGGGATTTAGTCTGGGTGTTCACCTCGGTACGAAAGGTGGGATTATCCGAAAAGCTCTTAAGGCGCTACTTCTGACCTTATCGAGTAACACGACGATTATCTGATGTGACATATGAAGTAGACAGTATGGCACGAACTAAAGGGCGTCGGAGTTCAAAGGACGGCGTCCATATACTGCGATTAAAACTCTATCTTGATCCATCAAGGCAATTTGTTGATAGAGGGATGCCTGATATTTCCAAGAGACCTGTTACGAGAAGCCACACTAGATTGCAGCGGGACGTTGCTTACTCCTAAGGAGGAGGAAATGTAGCGAAAATTGTTCCTTTCGACCAAGCACATCATAGCTCAGTCGGCGGACTCGTGAACGGGAGGTTTCGGGTTCGAACACAAGCGAGGCAAATTGCCAAAAAATGATTTTAGTTTTAATTTGCTTTATGTCTACTTTATGTTAATTATGGAAATCTATGTTCATTATGTAAATTTAAGCTATCAATTTTCTGCGAGCCTTCAAAATCTGGAATGTTCCTTAAATGTATATAAGTAGTTTCTCGATCAGTTAGAAAATATAATAAAATCTTGAGTAGATCTTGTGTGTGTTCATTTCCATAGGCCTTATTACATTCACCTCATCTATGCGACAATATTAAGGGAATGGGAAATATATTACCTCTCATGGTCTTTAATTTTAAGTCACATAAAGTTAAAACCTCGGGTGAAATAAAACACAAAATATTTTTGCTATCATGATCCAAATAACTTAATAATCACTTAAAAGACATTGCAAAGCAAGTTTTAAGAAATTATTTTATTCTTGTTATATAATTATTATATTAATTTATTCATTTTTGCTAATTCAAGTATCTGGGCATCAATTTCTGCAGATTTTTCCAGCCATCAGTTTCGGGGAGATAATGGACCTAATCGTAACAAATAAGGGACAACATTTTTATACAGCCTAACATAAATTTTTTAGTTTTTTTTCACTTTCAGTGAACATTTGTGAAAATATTTCCGATACATCATTGAATACATTAAAGAGTGAATATGATGCAACAAGTTTTAATACTCATAAAAATTCAGTTTTAAATTATTGATCTTGAGCTAAAAAGTTTGAAAACGGTTTATTTTTGGATATAAAATCTGATGTTTTCGGATTTGACAAGTCATTCCTTTTAGATACTAAATCCAGCATCAATGATGACTCTTTTGAACTGGCATATGACCTGTTTTCTTTTTTTGGTATGACTAGTAAGTGCCTGTTTTGTCATATTACTTAAGCTTATTATCTTCTTACAAAGTGAGCAATACACAAGAAATTGATGTTCTAATCCATTCAGTTAAATCAGGATTGACTTTTTTATCCATTCAATTCATATAACATACGGATTTTCAAGAGCTCAGTTATTTATATTTATTTCTCCGATTATATTTCTCTATATTATTTAAAAATCTCTGCTCTATCAGCTATTTAACAACTTCTTATTATGAGATTTATTTTCAAAAATACTTCAATGTCAAGAATTTAATTTATACCAAAAATATATAATAAATGCATGTATATTTAAATATTGAAAAAAAAAAAAATAAAAAAAGAACTCAACTAAAGGAAACAATTACCTTATCAACATCTATTCTTGCAACAGTAGGTACTCCAAACACATTTTGAATCCATTCTGAATCTGCATTCATTCCAATCCATAAAAACATATTCAGCCCATTTTCTAAAGAAAAAAAACTTATGATTACTCTGTCATTATACCAAATTTCTGTTATTACTGATATACAAGAAAGGTGAACATTAAGAAGATAATGTGGCAGTACCATTTAAACATACAGTTCTATAATATATGCAAAGAATATAAATTGCACGAAGGTGGGATGAAAAGCTTCCTACCTGACCTAAAGTTGGCATTCCCAGAATTATTAAAGCACTTGAAAGTACTACCTTTGTTTAAACTTCTTGTGCATTTTAAAAGATTTGTGTTTGGTTGTTTTTATATTGCACTGTTTTAAAAATTTCTTCTTTTATTTTTAATCGAGAATGGAGAAAACTGAAGTACGAGTTGCAATAATTTGTTTATTTTTTATAAAAGGCTTATTTTCAACGAATATTAAAACTGAGTTAGATATCACACTGGGGGAATCTACTCTTTCATTCACAACTGTTAAAACATGGGCTGCAGAACTTTAAACGTGGTCGTACAAGTACTTTCGATGCAGAGCGTTTTGGAAGACCAAAATCAGCCACTACAGAGGAAATCGTTAGAAAAATTCACAAAAATATAATGAATGATCGCTGACTGAAATTAATAGAGGTTGCAGAGTCTGTTAGTACATCCAAAGAAAGAGCACATCATATATTAAACGATATTTTGGGTATGACAATGTTGTCAGCAAGATGGGCGTTGTGTTTGCTGACCATGGATCAAAAACTGCAGTACATGGCGATATTGGAACAATGTTTGTAGCTGTACAATTCAAACCCAGCTGATTTTTTCACGTGTTTTGTCACTGTGCATGAGATATGGATATATATCATTATACTCCAGAGACCAAACAGCAATCAAAACAGTGGACAATGAAGGACATACCAGCACCAAGAAAAGCAAAAAATGTGCCATCTTCTGGGAAAGTTATGGCAACAGTTTTTTGGGATGCCAAGGGAATTTTATTGCTGGATTATCTAGAAAAAAGCATGACCATCAATGAAGAATATTATGCTAATCTTCTGGATAAATTGCATTCCAAAATCAAAGGAAAAAATCAGGTTTGGTGAAGAAGAAAGTCCTGTTTCACCAGGACAATGTTCTCATCCATAAGGCTCTCATTGTGATGGCAAAACTTCATGAACTGAAGTTTGAAATTCTTCCTCATGCCCCCTATTCTCCTGATATGGTCCCCTCGGACTAGAGCCTCTTCTCCAATCTGAAAAAAATTCTGTTCACATACTGAAGTCATTGCAGCGACGAATGCCTACTTTGAGGCTTTAGATGAAAATTCTTACAAAGAGGGGATCCCCACATTGCCGCACTGCTGAAGCAAGTGTATATCTTTGGAAGAGGACTACATTGAAAAATAAAGTAATCATTTAACAGATTTATTTTCCTTGTTAGGCTGGAAGCTTTTCATCCTACACTTGTAGCAGCTTGAAAATAATTTGAATTGAAGTAATTGCACTAACAATAAAATTTACTTTTTATTATGGAATCAATACTTTACATTTTAGAATAAATATAGAATTGGGCACTGCTAATATTTGAACCAAATTGTGGCAATCATAATCAAGTATAAATTTAAAGATAGACACAAGATTACAACAATTTCTTATAAAAATTTATTCATTAATTTGGTATTATTTACATTTTTATTTTGATGTCCAATTTTAAAACAAATATTAAAAAGGCATACAATCTTTTTAAAATTAAAATCTTTGCATCATATATTGTAGTTGCAAAAAATTTATATAAAAACATAAATGCCAGTTAAAAACAAAATTTACCAATGAATACAATAATCAGGACATTTAAAAATAAATAAATTATTAATTAAACAAAACTGAATCGCACTGATTAAAGAGCAGAAATGCTAAAGCTCATTTTACAATAAGTTTTGAAGGGAAAAAAAAAAATTCGTTATTAAAGTTTTAAATTCTTTTTACAACTCTAGAGTGAAAACTATTCAAGCTTATAAAAAATTTTTGATAAAAGAACAACAAATATATTTTAAGTTAAAATTTAAATTTGCACAAAACATTGCAAATTTCTTCACCATATTTTAATTAATTTTTTTATACTCAAGACTAAGAAACATGCATACAGGCATATTATTGCTTTATTTTATAAAGGACTGAATGCACTATAAAATTAAACTGCAGAATTTCTGATAATTAAACTGTATAAAATCTCACCAATTAAATAAATTCCATTTTCTTTTAACCTTTCTAAAGAACAGCGGATTGCAGTAGGGAGCAGCAATTCAGGCTGAGGTTTGATATCATGCTAAAAAAAAGAGAAAGTCATTACTTGCTGTTAAAGAAAAATTTTAAGAATAAACTGAATTTTCAAAATTTATATCAATCTAAAAAAGCAATAAAAAAATCATGTGTGTGTTTAAAAATTAAATGTCTAAAATAATTCATTCCAATTCCAAAAGTGCAATAACATTAAACAAAGAATTTTTATTCAAATTCATGAATATTGAGGCACAACAGCATTTTTAAAAGTAATAAATGAAAACAGCTTACCAATGGAAGCAATCTTGGATAAAGATAAGCAGCAGAGGAATCAACATCCATACTGAGAGCAGCTAACATGATAAAACTGCGATCATCTGTCGATATTTCTTGTCCTTGGGAATAGAATAGAAAATACAGAGTGGAAAACATAGAAAAGATACCAACGTAAATAATTAAAATTACTTCTGAAGAAGAAAAATGTATAAGGCATTTAAAAACCCTTATTAAAAATTTTAAGATGTGACAGAACACATTCACATAAATAGAAATCTTCATATAATGCCCAAGAAATGAAATTATAATCTTTCTCAGATGAGACTCCCAGTAACTGAATAGTGCAATTAACTAATATCTTCATCCCCAGAGACCATATGAAAAGTCACACATACATGGCATTTCTGCATGTAAAGATCAGGATCTTTATTCCCAGAATTTCTTCATTAACAACTGCTATATAACATGCCATTATTTTCAAAAAGACAAACCAATTATTAGGCCTATTAGGAAACAAAGACAACACCAATTTTTCAGGGCTGCATATTTCATAATTCTTATCATTTATCCCATAGAACCCCTTTCTTCATAATCAGAAGTGGTTTTTGTAAATTCCTGCATTTGGGGACTAACTACCTAATGACATTTTCAAAAGTGTCACCTTTAATTCAATATTAAAATGCATCATGATTTGTGTTTGTCTAGATGAGATCTGGCATTCCTTAAAGTTCAGAAGAATTTAGAAACAAACTGTAAATATATATACACAAACAAATATATCTACAAAATTAGTAACTAAAAATAAGAAAAAATCAAAGAAGATAAAATAGAAATTTAACAAAATTGTTGCTATGCCTATAAGCGTATACTAATAACATTTGGCAACTAGCTTGCTTAGTTGGGATATTAAATGTACTTCAAATCAATTAATTCTTTAGTATTATTCTTGCTTTTTATATTAAAAAAAATAAATTATTTAATATTACAGATTGTGCTTGGCATTCAACCTATTAAACTTTAAGGGTACATAGATGTTTTTTTGTGTCCACATTTCTCTCAAATCAAAAATCTAATTAAGTATTAAATTAAAGGAATGACAAAAACAAAAATATCAGGAAAGACAAAGGAAATAAATATGCCTTTTCCACAATGAGAGAAAAAAAAAAATGATTTTTTTTTTTTTTTAACTTCAGAAAAAATGTAAATTGTAATTACTTCAAAATAAAAACTGCCAAATTTAAACTTAAAAATTTTTTTAAGAAAATTAACAAGGTAAATAAACAGATGATTAGAAGGAAATAACTTTATATCAAAATTTTCATAATGGAGAAATGATGCAATTGAATTATTTGATTAAGTAATGATAATGTTTTTCATTTCTTTGCTACAATGCAAATCAGTATAATAAACATTTAAAAATTTAAACAGTTGTTAAAGAATTAAAAAAAAAAAGCATAAAATTAAAACAATTACCATTTAAACTATGATTTTCTGAATTTTAAGATGATGTAAAAACCATTTTCATACAGTATGTTCAGAAATTATAATAGAAAAATGTTAGAACTTTATTTAATTTAAATGAAGATTTTGAAAAGGGGTAAAAAGAATAGGATACCAACTCTAAGTTAAAAATTTGTAGGATTTGTACATCTAGGAAAAAATTGGTAAATTTATACTTAATGGCTTTCTTTCTAAAGTGTTAATTAACAGATGAAAATCAATTTTTGATATAAATGAAGACAAAATGAATAACAAAATTGCAATAAAAGGAGAGAGAAAAATACCTCCTGATAAGGCATCACATTTGATTAAGCAATTTATATAGAGAGGAAGAAGTTTCATGCATTCAGGTAAAATCAGCTGCCCTGTTGACGAAGCTTGGGCACAATTCTTACGATAACAAGCTAATATTTGAGCACTACGATATATGAGATATTCTCTGATCTGTTTGGGTGTCTCTTCAGTAACTTTGCGGACACCTGCACAGAAAAAAACAAAAACAATAATAAATAGTAGTTTGATTTAAATAGATATTATAAACATATTAATACAATTGAACTGCAATTATCCATCAGTCATTTTTATCAACAATTTTGAAAATAAACACATTAAAATAACTAAACATTTTTTTTTTCAAGCTTTGAATTGATCCGTTACTTGCTTCAAGATGTTATAAACCACTCAAGAAAATTTAACATAATTATAATTACTATCACGATACTCTGCAAGATGAATTTTCTCTGCAAAAAACTCTGCAAAAAAAAAAAAAAAAAAAAAAAAAAAAAAACTACTCATAAAAAAAACTCCACTCAAATATTAATAAACAATATTGTAAAAATGCATGAATAATGAGGCAAAATATTTCAGCATTTAAAATAAACTATTTATTCAATTAAAGCATTATGTTATACACAATAAAGATAATATCTCTTATGAAGATAAAGCCACTCACTTTCTTTCAAGAAAAAGTTTAATACAGCATCCAATTCACAGTTACGGTAGAGTTCAGCCATCTGTGTACAAGTGTTAAGAGCTAGATTATGAACACGTAACCTTCTTTGACCTGAACAGCTGGTATAAAGGATTGCACATTGTATACAAACACCATCATCTTCTGTAAGTTTATCATCATATTTTATTTCTATGGAAAGAGATGTGTCACAAGATACAGTAGCAAGTTCAACATCAGTTGTGTTTGACATAAAGAAACAACCAATAAATTCAGTTGGACGGATGCCTACAGAACAAAACAAATATTAATGTAAGGAAGAAACATACACAACAGAATCATACAGATGTTCTAATTTGAATACTTAGTAAAATAATTCTTATTTCTATATTACAAGTCATATTTGGTAATCAGCTAGTTCATCAGGAATACAGTAGACTCCCGATTATCCGCGGGCGGGTTATCCGATGCGCAAATTATCGGCGCCAGCCGCGGATAAGGGTTTTTTTTTTTTTTTTTGACTGATTTCTTCAAAAGGGTGCAGTTTTAATAATTACATAATACATTACAGTATTAAAACAGTACATATGTATTAACTTTTCTGTGTATCCTTGACGCCTCTCGTAAGTACAAAGCACTTTTCTGTTTTTGTTAACAAAATGCATTTTAGGTTAGTTTTGAGTGATATACTAAAATATTAAGCGTTAGTTAAACATTTCCTGCTGTTTATTTTACGATTTATTTTACATTAAACGATTTTTCAAAAGTTGGAATGACTGTTTTCTCTTTTGCTACACTCGTTTTTAGCTTTTTTAGGATTATCTGCGATTTTTGTTATCCGCGGCGGCCGCGCCACCCAATTCCGAGGATAATCGGGAGTGTACTGTATTGATTGTGTTTAATTTCAATTAAATCTCTTATACATAATTTTATTAAAATGTTATAAATAATAAATTAAAATTTTCCTATAATAATTTTTAAATCAGAGAGGGAAAACCTCATAATTTCACATAATTTCTAATTAAAATTTTTAAAAATAAAAATCATTATGAGGTATGCATTTCTGCATCTTAGAGTGTACCTAAGCTAAATTTGACAGCTCTATATCTAATGTTTGCCCAGTAGAGCAATGGCACGCAGCTTCTTCTATAAATGAATAAATGAACAATAATTATTGATGAAATTCTCTTAACTTCACTATCATCACACAAAAGAAATTTTAGTTAACCAACTGGTGGTTAAGGTGGCCAACCAACCAGAAATTATCAGAGAATTCTGAGAGATAGGGAAAAACCAAGGAAATTTATTATAAAACAGGACATTTTTATCAACCATAATTTGTTGCTATTTTTTTTAAAAGTACAATCAAACAATGTTGGCAACTAATGAAAATCAAACTGATAGTTCAGACTGATACTGATAGTTTAAAACAGACTATGGAAAAGAAAGATTACCCACCATATCTAATTTATTGCATATATGCATAAATATATAATATTTTTGCTGAAAGTTTGTTTTTTTCAGTATGGAAAGTTATCAACATAATCAATGAAAATGGTTTTGCATATTATGGAAAAAGGCAGCTTAACTGAAGTCCAGTGCTAGTTAATATTAAGATTTTAAGCTTTAATGGGTCACCTTTATTTAAAAAGATATTTATGGAGCTATTCCCCTACTCCTTCTTTTCTTTTTTCAAATGTCAAATCAAATCATAACATATGTTATGAAAGCGAAAATATGAATTTTGAGTATTAATATTCAAACCTGATTCTGAAATATTGACCCATTATTATAATTACAAAACAATTGAATCGAATTAAATAAGCATCTCACAATAATTATTCTTTTCCCTTTTCTCAGAGTTTTTTTTTTTATTTCCGTTAAGCATTTTTTTTTTGTTTATTTTTAAACATGAACACAGATTACTAAATTCTTCATATGAATGGATACTATGAATGACATGAAATGGATATTATTACTAATATTTCTTTACTTTCTTTTATTTTCCCATACTTTCAATAAAATTCTCTTTAATTTAAAAATAATATCAAACACAAGAAAATAATTTGATACATTATAAAGTACACATACATTTTGTAATTTTTTCAAAAATATTTTTAAAAAGAGAAAGGCGGTATTTTCTTAATTCAATTCAATGTATATGAAACTGTTTCCCACAAAAATTCACAAAACTCATTTATACTCTTTTTTTTAATTCACACTTTTAAAACATTTTTCTTTTTATGCAATAAAGAAAAGAAATTAATATGAGTCAATTTTCCACTTTTTTCTCCATTCTATAGGTTAAGCATTTTCTCCTTTTTATAGGCAAGAGATTTTTATTACACTCGGGGAGCTAAAAGTCAATGCAATTTTGATTTCATTGAATAATTTCTCATTTTAATGCTGAGATTTTATTTTATATTTGTAAATGATTTTTTTTTTCTGTTAGTAAAATTATTCAGTTCTGATTATCGTGTTTGTCAACAGTACAGATAAGAGAGATGCTACTGGAAGGAAACAAATGATTTCATTCTTAAGCACTCGGACAATGTGTATATATTTTTGTACTACATTTTTCATTAGTCAATTTGCAAACAGTTCCGAGATATAATTGTCTAAAAATCGACCTGGATGGGCAATATTTTCAAGCGCTGGTTAATATATTTTCAAAAAAAGGAAGGGTTGAAGGGTAATCGAAGCTTATCTGAAATTCAAGTTTGCAAGTTAATTTTATGAAGCATTCCTACTATAAATAAGACTGAAAAGTTATTAGAAAATAAAAATGTTACTTTTTTTTTCCCTTTCGAAAAAAAAAAAAAATGTTTTTAGCCACCTTCCCCCATTTTAAATATTGACTACAATTTTTCCAAAGGAAACATAACATTAAATGCACCAATTAATGATCTAAAACTAATACAGATACATCCATTTCGAAGCATATTTATTTTTATAACACAATTATTAATTCAAAAATTAATTATATCACAATCCTTAATTACATTATTGCTTAATGAAAATGTAATGAATTCTAAAGTAACACAACTCCATATAATTTCTGCAAATATAAAATATTTTTTACTTTCATAAACAATTGGAAATCTTTAATATTGGATTATTTTCAATAATTTAAGAAAAAAATCATCTCTATTTTGATTAAATATTTATAAAATTGAAGAACGCAATTTTAATATAAAGTACATAAATTTCAGAAGTTTTACAAATCATATGAAAGAAAAATTTAAAAAAAAAATTATATTTAACTTTACTCAGCTTTCAATATAAATAATACTACCAAAATACAAATTCCTTTTTCTAGGATCAGTAATAACAGAAAATAAATTGCAATAAAAGACTTGCCAGTGCTAGTTCTAACACGCAACACTGCATCAAAAGCAATAGGCTTTTCAACATTTCTACGAAGATCTTCAATAAACCGTTCACCATCAATATCAGCCTAAATAAAACAAATTATACATTTACTGACTAAGAAAATCTTAAGTGGAATTATTATTAAATCTTACATTTTTGAATTGATATTTAATAGATGATTATGAGAATAAATTGACAAAAATTAGAATTTCAGTTTTAAAAAATACAAAAGTAATTAAAAAATAAAATTTAGTTAATTTTTGAAAGCAATTCAATAATAAAAATAATTCTTTTTTCAAAACATTCATATCAAACATTTCTTTAATTTTGATAACATATTTCAAGGAATAAAATTTAAATTCAATTGGTTATTTAAATACAATATAAGTATTGTTTTAAATAATTGTTTCAGCAGCGTGTCTAAAAAAAAACTTAGCATTATTCTGCTTAAAATAATGAATGATTTCAAGGCTAAGTTCAGTCATTTGATTGTTTATATTTCCATATTTATTTAGATCACCATTTTAATTTTGGAAGTAGTTGTTTTGATTTCACAAAGGTCATCAATATAATCTCATATTAATAGATTACTCATCATTTTTATAAGAACTTACAATATCTATGAATGACAATTTTAGGTTTTAATTTAAAAATGCATTAGTTCATTTTGTGAAGAAATTAAATAAATTTTTAATATTGTAAAAGGAGGGATGGGTGAACTAAAACAATTACCTGGAAATATGTGTATTTGTATAACTGGCCACCAGTGAGTCTGCAGACTTGGCCTAAAGTTGCAATATCAATATAAGCATTATTGAATAGGAACAAATCAACAGCACATCCAGCTTTTACACATTCTTGTCCAATATTGTTATAAAAAGGTGTCTGAGGTGAAAGTATTGTCTGCAAATAATAAGATCTTTTAAGAAATAAAACAAATAAAACTATCTGTTAACCTATACGAATAAATGTTTGATAACTTCTGAAATCATATTTATTTTTAGAGTTCACATAATGAACAATTTAAATTCACCTAGAGATTCAAAATTGGTTCTACTTAGTTTTAATATTTTCACTTCTCATTTTCTTATGAAACTAAAGATAGCTAAAAGGAAGGCAAGTTAATTCAGAAAATCACTTAGTATTATTCCTCACAAAAATTATGCATATCACTGCAACAAAAAAATAATAAGATAAAGAATAAATAATATTATCTTTCATTATGATATTATTTGTCAAAAAATACCAACTTTGAAACAGCATGTACAATTACGAGAGATAAAATATGGGCATTTGATAAAAATTTTCAAAATTTCAACAAGCAATGGATTTAATTCAAATAAAATCAAAGACAAATGATGAAGCACGCTTTTCATATAATGTGCTTGTAAAAAATTGGAAATATATCATAAAGAGCAAATAAAAGATTACAAAATTATGTGCAACATGTACAAATTGACACATAACATATATATCTTATCCACATTTTCAATAAGAACTGGTTAGAATCCTTTATCTTGCATATCATGTGAACCTTAGGTGAATCCATGTTTAATTCATAATGATCTTTACTAAATTTTTTAAAAATAAAGTCAAAATTTTAAAAGTACACTTTGTCTCACCAGAGTAATTTTATGATTAACTAAGCGTAATGGCCTTTAAGCTATCTAAAAAAAGCATATTTATCTTTTATTGTAGAAAATCATCCAACTGATGCATATATAAAAACACATAAAAAAAGATTCAAGATATAAAATTAGCAAAGGGAGTGGACAGAATCC
Source organism: Argiope bruennichi (assembly GCF_947563725.1). NCBI lineage: Eukaryota > Metazoa > Arthropoda > Arachnida > Araneae > Araneidae > Argiope > Argiope bruennichi. The sequence goes on along the minus strand of NC_079153.1, from coordinate 1,651,708 downwards.
AAAGAAAAAGCCAAATTAGGATATGAATTCACTTAAAAAATTCATTAAATAAGAATTATAAAGAATTAATATCCTGCTTAATAGATATAAAAATACTTTAAAAAAAAACATGTCTATAGGCAATTAGAGAAAATAATTCTAAATACCTTTTCTTTATCAGTTCCAAGAAGCTTCCTATCTTCTCTATTTTTTAATTTTCCTGGAGCTTCAGCAATTGGTAAAGTAGTATGGAAAACAAATAATTTCCCAGCACATTCTGCGGCCTTTAAAAGGAAGATTAAAGAAAAAAGTTTATGAAAACATAACTTTTAATTATAACTGGGATTAATAATATTGGGTATTTATACTGCTTATTTATATAAAACTTTTCATATTATTTCAACATGTGTGGTTTACCTATTCAAACAATATAATCTACAAAAAAATATTTTAACAAGATACTTATTAATAAAACTAACCCTTAATGCTTCCAGGCCAGCCTGTATTGCAGGGCCAAGAACAGTTTCTGTATCTTTGGTATCTGCAAACATGATAGGAATCTGCTCCATCAAACTAAAATTAATAAAACATTATTTGATATTTTATAAAGAAAATAACTTGTAAGTAACAGTGTTTATTCATTTGAAATAATGCAACTAATTTTTATTCATGCAACAACATAAATAATTTAATTCTGGATCAAAGTTAAGGTTCCACATACATTCTGAAGGGCAATTAATTAGGATAGGAAGTTTAATAATGTTGTGCATGTCATATGAAAATTTTAACAATCAACTATGAAGTTCAATTTTATCATTATAAAGAGCAAGATATACTAAGGTTTGTTTCTTAAAATCATTATTCATTCTTTAAAATACTAATTGATGAACAAGTGAATAAAAATTTCTCTTAATAAATATAATCTTTATTTTTTAAGTTGCATATTTTATTAAGGGAGACTAGAAAAATAGGGATCTTAATATCTTCCATGATAGGAAATTAATTTTCAATCCACTGCTTTTTTTTAATGTGTTATACATTATTAAGATAAATAAACAATGCTGCTGTTTTGCTGTATTTGGTTATTTCAGCCATTTCATGGTGCATATAATAAGTGGTACTATGTTTACAGAAAGGGGTTGGAACTTGACTGCATACTTCCGGATAATATGCTTCCTGTGGCAATAATTCAGACTCTTGAATGATCTGAATACCAGATAAGATAATAAAGTGAGTTTTTTATTTGAGTTCAGTCATGAAATATCTAATTATAAATAAAAGCAGGTCTCCACTTAATGTAATCTAAGAATGTAAAATGTCAAATTTGCCAACAATTAAAATGGTTCAACACTTTCTCTCAAACATTGTCTTGGACAGACTTCAATATGTAGCTAGTTTAAAATCCTACTCTTTTTTTTTTTTTAATTGGTCACAAATTCTTAACGTTATAAATTATCTATCCAAAACATGCTTGCACATAAAATAAATTATATTCCAGTTTTATAGTTAACTCATTGAGATACAACTAACATTCTATATTAGCCACTTATTGAGAATATTGGCTGTGTTTACCTTCCATTCAATCTTTTAGTCATAATTCAATGTTCATTACTTGATGATTTATGGGCATCAAACTGTGACATACATCAAACATATATTATATAGAAAGCTTTCAGATGTTTATTTCATATATGAAATATCTTAATATAATCCATGGCATCAGTGTCATTTAAAAAAAAAATAACTGTTTGGTTAATCATTTTCTAACTTTCACAGTACTGTAGCTTTAAAAATATATATATATTTGTATAATTTACATGATAAATAAAACAGAATTTTTCTATCTTTTTTATTTAAATGAGTAAATATTTGATGGTTCAATGAAAACAGTTTGAATTCCAAGTCAACAACTATATTGTGGAAAATTACGATAACAAATTTTTAAAAAATGGTGAATTTTAGAAAAAATTTGCATGGCAATTAAATTGGCATCATTAAGAAGCCATTTTTTTAAATTTTAAAATTGTGTAAAGATAAATTTTGTGCAACAAACATTTAGAAGACATCATGAAATAAAATCATTCATTGTCATTTGAAGTACTTTTGCATCAAATTTAATATTTCTAGATCAAATGGTTTGTTCTACAAAGTGTCAACATGTATACTATTCTACTTTACAATTAGTAACCAATAACACGAAATACTTAGAAAACTAAGAAACCTATTTACAAAAGTGGAAATTAACTATGATATGTGATAATAGTATTGTTTTCATGATTCTTTTATATTCGTACATAGCTCATAATACTTCTTATCTCTGATATATCATTATAGAAAGGAGATGTTTTTTTATGCGCCTCTTTCACCTTTTGTAATATTTCATTGCACTGACAACTCTACAAACAATTATGCAGTTGTGGCATAGCTAGAATACACACATGTATAAGTTACTATTAAGGCAAAGAAAATAATCTTTAATGTTACAATTATAATTTTTTTTCAAAGGTGAAAACAGTTCCTGTTTTAGACTTTTTGAAATTATCAAGCTTATCAGATTTTCATGAAGGAATATTAATATGAAAATAATCCTGAGAAACCATGGTTGGGGGGGGGGAGACATGAAGTTCTACCAAATCAGAATGCAAAACTAAAGAATGTAAATAATTTTAACTGATGGGGAAAAAAAAAAAAATTCTATGGCATGCAAACCTCTCAAGTCAGTCATCAAACAGCTAATCACAAATGGGGGGGAAAAACCCATCAAAAGGTTGGAATATATTGCAGGAAAATTTTCAGACATCTAAAATGTCAACTAGATGATTGAATTGGAGAATTTTTCTTAGCCAAAATGAAAAGACGTGTGGCCAGAAAAAACGCTAATTCTTTATTTGGTCTGGCTCCAGAGTGGGGCAAATAATGCAAAATACAAAAATGATGACAAACATCTAGATCAAATTTGCCACAGCAGTATTTAAGAATACAACTTTTATATCAGTTAAAAGGTGAGAAATTACTTCAGAGTATTATTAAATAAAGAAAAAAGATAATAAAATTATGTAAAGAAAAATGTCTCTAGTGCTTCAAGAGTTAATTCTATCCATACAACATGCACAAACCCTGATCAAACTGTCAATAATTTAATAGTTATAAGATGATTCATTTGTGGGACATAATAGCATCTTCATCCTCATTTGCATAAAAGCTAAATTAATTTTCAGATAAATGTAGAGCTAGATATCTTTTGCACAGAAGAAAAAGAATAGAGGTATATCAAACTTTCCTAATAGGTAGTGTATGTAAATTTTTATGAGAAATTCCAGTAAAAACTTGTATTTTTTAATTCCAGAGGAACTTGTTTCTTTTGTGATTTGGGAGTTCAGTTGATGAGCTTAACGGGTACACAATACACAGTCCAGTCATATCATCCAGTCCAATGTGACCATCTCCTACTTTCAATGTCAACTTGAAATAACCAATCACAGAAGGCATTTGACAGTACATTGTGGTAGAGCATATATAAAAGGTGTTTGAGGGAGTTGGAAAATATTGCAATAATTGGCATAATGCAGAAACAGAGCGATTTATCCACCATCCAAAAGGTCATGCTCATTGGTTTTGAGCCAAAAGTGGAAGTATTTTCGAAATGGGTAATTTTGTAAATTGTTTGCATGTTGCCATGGTAAAAATATATCATGCGTGACAAAATAGTACTATACAAAATCAGTAATGTGGTAAATGTGATGTACCACAGACAGAGGGAAATGGCGGCTGTGAAAATGCATTCAGGTGAATAGACATGCAGCTGTTGAGCAACTGACCACTCAGATGAACCAAGGGCTACCAACAGTACCAGCAGTGTCTTTACTGCATATGAGCCTCTGCAGCAGATGTCTGGTTATAGTACCTAAGCTGACTTTTGTTCATTGGTGACAGGTGGCTTTTTTTCTATGAATCAGATTTTATGCTCCATCGGATAGATGGACAGTGGGATATACAGGTGAAATGTCAGATAGCAAACATCCTGCAACAATTGCTGGAAGTGTTCAAGGAGGAAGAGGGAGTATGAGGAATGTTTTTGTGGCATTCTCTAGATGTATTCATTATTGAAGAAGACACTATGGATCAACACAAATACCCATCTGTCCCAACGGATCATGTCCACTCCTACATGCAAATTGTTTTCCTCAGGATCATACCATCTACCAACAGGACAATGTGAAGTGTCATACAGCTCACTATGTGTGTGGTTCTAATAGCACTAGAATGGTTACCATGCTTCATGGATTTAAATCCAATCAAGAATCTATGGAACCACCGCAATCCGGTTATTCACACCATTTATTCTCAACTGTATAAACTAGAGCAGCTGGTCACGACACTAAAGTCAGCATGGCTCCACATCCCAGGGAATACCTTCAAGACAATAATTGACTCTCTTCCTGCATGCCTTGTAGCTGTCCACACTGTGAAAGGTGGTTATTCTGGTTTTTGACTGATGGTCACATTAATGTGACTGGATTGTGTATATTATATATGATGCATATATTATATAATTATATATAAAACTAAGTACAGTAAAAAATTATTAAAGAAATTTAACTTCTATTTAGCTGTTCAAGTCTACACACCTTTCAATTCTAATTGCTATAACATTGAAACCTGCTAATTGCTATAATTGAAACAAACGAGTACACACGTATGTACCTTTTTCAACTTTTGGCTTAGTTTATCTAATAGAAAATTGGATACAATGATTACCCATTTAAGATTTGGCCATACTTGACTAATGATTTGTTATTGGGGAAGCCTGCCCCTGGACCAATGACAATTGACTAATTAGTTGTCGATCTGCCTATGTTCCCCACATTCTCTAATTCTCATCCATTAATGCCCCATCCTTATCTTTCTGCATTTTTAAAAAATGGCTGACTTCTTCTTATCTTATTTCAATATTAATCTGTTTTTTTTAATGTTTTAAACACTATAAAGCAGTTTTTTTAATGTAGATTAATTCATTATTTGTAACATTCAACAGGATTTTTATTATTCTTTTGAAATATGATCATACACATTTTAAGGAATTGCATGTTTGCATTCACCTTATGGTTGGCATTGCATAATCAAAAATGGTTTTTGCACTAGTAAATCCCAACAAATCAATCAATAACATATGTATTTGTTCTGAGAATTACTAGGACAGGAATTTACAAACTAGATAAGTACAACAAAATGCACAATGAAGGCAGAACTTAATGTTCTTAACATAACTATTAGTGAAACCTATTATTTGACAAACATAATGAATGAATGAAACATTTTAATTTTCAGAAATAATTCCTATTATCAGATTGTCATACCTTTTTCAAAAAGTACTATGGTAAACAACAACAAAAAGCATATTGATGTCTCTTACAATTTTATTAGAAATTTAGTTCTCATCAGATATGTACCCACAAAATTGAATACACTAGATTTGTTTACAAAGACATTTTAATTTATCAACCAAACTAATTTTCAGGTAATTTGTGCATTAGAAATTTGTCAATAGAAACATATGCTTAGCCTATTCAAAAAGTAGCAATTCACTGGTAAATGTTGTAACTGCATTATTTTTATATTTCATTTATATTTGTATGTATGCAGCATATGTTTTTCTTCTGCATGTCATAATGGAATAATAAAGACATTTTTTTTTTAATATCTTCTGTGCCTTTTCTTGTACTCCATTGTGTTGATGGGCTAACAAAAATAATAAATTTCATAAAATAATTGTTAATTTTAAAATGAAGGAAATGTTCATTCATACCTGTCAATTACATGAGCAGATTCAGTAGGATTTACTAGAAAACCATCCAACAATGGCATAAACATATCGTTAACATCGGACACAACTAACATTTGAGGTTGAGCCAAATTACTCTGTAACAAAATATACATATCAACACTGAAATGCTGCTGTATCAACCTATCCATAAAAATACAATTTGTATACATTTTTTTAAAAAAATTATAGAGAATTAGCAGTTTTCTGTAACAAAGTGTTTATTCATTGTCAATATATTTAAAATAATTGACAAACTCAAAGAACCAATACATCAACCATAGTAGATATACTAATTTTTCCATTTTTATGCCATAAGAAAATTAATGATACCTAAATACATCAGTAATGGATGCCATTCTCAAAACAGTTATTAATAAGAAAAATCCCAAAAACTATACATCAAAACACAATCTTTAAGAGAAAAAGTTAGAAGAAATCACTAAAAAACATTTAATGATTTATTAAATACAGATTTCACTAATTTGGAATTCATGTGGAAACTCATCTCCCTGTATATGCCCATAGCCTCCATTTTGAAGTAGTACTGCAAGACAAAACTTCACAGCCACCCAACCAATTTTATAATTTTGAAAGCATAATTAACCAATCTAAAAGCTCTATCTTTACAAGGAAGTCATAATTGTAGATAGGACTTTTATTTATTTTGAAAATATTTATTTTATTAAAATTGTTTGATCTATATTAATAGCAAAAGTTTTATTTTCCCACATCTTTCGAAAAGGAAAAGTATGAAATAAGACAATTAAAAAATTGAAAATATAAATTTAATTCACAAGAAAAGCCAATTATTCACATGAAATATAAAAACAATATTTAGAATATGGAAAAAAAAAAAAAAAAAAAAAAGAGGAATGAGCAGGCATGTTTGTTTCACGACAAGAGTCAGTTGATCACATCAAATGCAAAAAATGGCACAAACATGCAAATATATAAAATATTCACAAACTAAGCAAAATGAACAGTAATTAAAAATTTCCCTTGTGTTAGTTTTTGCTGCGAATAGAATTTTTAAAGAGCCTTAAACGAGTACTGAGTATATATTGCCTGTGTCTAAAAAAATGGATAATTAAAAATATATATTAAAAAATGCCAATACTTGGAACAGAATTATAAAAAAGAATTTTTAAGCATTAATTCATTTCCTCAACTGTTAACAAAGCTGTGTTGTAGAAAACAGTCGGGCCAATCAAAAAACAAGATGCATTATAAAAGCTCACTTCGACACATACTTTCATGGCTGAATTAAGCCCTTCAGGGGCTTTAAGGTAATGGTAATCCCATGAGCCTCTTTTCCTCCTCTACTATTTCCAAAGTCAGATATAGTTTTATCTGATTTTAAATTTAATCATTATATAAACAAGTAGGAAATTTTGACAAAATGAAATAGATCATTTTCAAGAGATTTGGTTCCAATATGCTTCACATTTATGAAAAGTGTAAAGGCTTCAGGGCCTCCAAAACTTGTAGTGATTATACGCTATTGTTTATTTTGCTTATTTCAAAATCCTGTTCCAATATTCTCAAATATTCATTTTGTTATCTTCTGTTCTTCTTCATAAAACTGCTGATCTTAGGCACAGTGTTCAGATATTTATTTTCAGAAGTGCTTTGGAGTATAGTAAAGAAAAGTGAATATTTTTGATGGATTTTTCCCCAACAAGTTAAAAAAAAAAAATTTAACATAAAACTATGATTTGAGTATCAAGATCACATATCAAAATATATTTATATAAATTACTGTATTTTTGAATGGCTTTTTTTATACGTGCAAAAGTACAGATGGTTAATCCTTTGACAGATTTGGTTTAAACTTAGATAAGTATCTACAATATAGATGCTAAAACTGTTTTTTCACATTTTATTAATTTAAAATAGTGAGTCAATGCCTTTAGATGCATATGAAAGAGCAGAAGACCAACCCCTTGATGGATTTAGTTCAAAATTTGATCCAGGTCTACACATATGAAATTTTATACATCTGGATCTACATTTTAAAGTCATTGTGCACATTCAAATTCAGACAACCTGATTTTATAACAATGGACTTTATTCAAAATTTGACAGAAATCTACAATTTTGGGGTAAAGACAATATATCTGCTTTCATCTATATAACTCAAAGCATTTTTCAGGTATTGTATTCATGGACATACATTATTTCAAAAATATGGACTCAAAAAGATCTAAAATATGGATATTCATCAAAATCTCAAGTTCGAACATTTTATGATTACAATACATTTTCTTTTTTTAAACACACACACATGCACACACACACCAAATAAACTATACAATGATTAAATGATTTAAACATGGAAAATTATTAATTAACAGTGTACCATTTTCTGCTCCCATTATTCCAAAATTAATATGGAATAACATTACATACATTCACAGTTAGACATCACTAACTAATGAAATTGCAAGTGATGAATAGATTATGGAATGATGGAAAAATTATTCCATAAATTTATCATGTTTCAAGATATATCCTAAGCAATAATTATATAGTTGGTAGAGATATGTAAAAGATTTTTTTAATATTTTACAATTTTACATAATACATTAAAATATATACTACAAACTTACATTAAGGTTATAGAAGTGAACAGCTGAACCATATGTGACAAATCCAACCCTTAGTTTAGATTCTTCAGCACCATCCTCTCTATCATAAATAATGTAATATTAGAAACAGAATTTCAATAAACTGAATGAATGCAAAATAAAGCAATATGTTCAAATTTACATACCTGGGTAATCTTGAAAGTATACTCTTCATATTATCACATAATGTTTTTACCATGCCATTTCTAATGCTGTTATATGAAACATCAATTACAAATATAAATGCTGGACAATTAGGGAACTTCCCTTCCTAAAAAAGGGGAGAAAATACAATTTTGATGCTAATCTAAAATACTGAAAAATGTTTTAATATATTCTTTAAATTTATAAAATGGAGCCAAAAAATTTATGGAATTATTTGATAATACCTTAATTAAAAAATTGAAAAATAAACAGCACCAATTAAACATTATGCTAAAAGAGTTGTTAAAAAATGCTTTATTTAATAAAGTAAATGCACCACAAACTTGATAAACTATAGCCAAACTTTTAAGTCTCAACTGAAAAAAAGTGATGAAGTGTTGATCATTTTTTTTTTTTTTTATTAAAAAAAAATTACTCAAAATTTTTTCATCAAGGTTGCCACTTAAATGTGGGAATAAATGTTCCTGTACGTGTATGTATTACAAGAAGAATTACAGAACTTATGTGCTAGTTATAATGGAATAACAATACTTCATAGTTTTAATTAGTGTAAAAAGTAACCTTCTTCAATAAATGTGAATTTAACCATGATGCCGTTTTTAAAACAAAATATTTTTGAGATGCATTCAAATATTTTTTAATAATATTCTTCACAAATAAAAAATTCTGCTAAAAAGCCACTTTAAAAAAAAAATTCAGTAGCTCCACTAGTAATCAAGTAACTTGTAGTCAATATATATATTATCTTTGATTGTGCTTCTTTTGACAATTTTGTTAAACAGTTAATGAAAAACGATGGAAAGATTTTCATACAAGAAAGGTATCATTGTCTGAATTTTTTTAAAAAAATGGCTGAAGAATATTAGCAATATAAAAGATGCTTATTTTAGTCATAATAAGTCTATCCTGACACACATTTAAAATATTGTCACTTGTAGCAGATCCAGGAAAAAAAATTTCTATTGCACTTCCCCAAACACTGATATTTCCTATCCAGCAGATACAACAAAACTCCAATGAGAATTTAAAAGAACCTGCAACTTCCAGAAAATTGGCATGTCTAGCCAGACTTCCCAAATATTCTATACATTTCTCTTAGAGTAACATCTACTTTCCATTCAGTACATTTATATTCATAATGAAACCTCAATGGATTCTGTGTAGTCCACAAGTACCTAGATCTAAAATTTTATAGTCATTTTTACATTGAAATCTTCCCTGACATGTTTTAAAAATTTTGAATTTATATTTGGTCCATCCATAATAATTTGCAAAAGAAACTGTACGTCCAAACTTGATATAATTTCTTTAAAATTCTCAAATAATTCTTAAACAGTGGTATGCCTTAAAAATAATGAATACCAATACCTTGTGGAGATTCTATCAATTGATTCACACCAGTATCTTATAATATATGATTCATTTGGTATTTCTGTGAAATGCAGTTCAAAGCTTTGTCAAAGCATATTATAATTTTTTTTTTTTTATTTTTTAAATATTTCTTAAGAGATTGTTGATAAAAATGTAGCTTGTCCAAAACAAACAATGTACGACATTTTTGTATAACCTAAAGTACATTTTTTTTTTTGGCTATTTCACTATCAGAGAATGAATGAATTAAAAGAACAAATGTGGTACAAAAAGTTCAACTTTAAATGATTGTTTTGGAACTAAAAAGTATGAAATCAAATTTGCTTATTTTCAAACATCAATTTTTACATTTTTAGATTTGGCACATGCTCTTCTGTATTCAATTCGGATACACATTCTATTATCGACTATGACTTTTTGAATTTTGTGTTTTGCATTTTTGGCCTGACTAATAAGTGCCTGCTTTCCCATATTACTTTAACTTATTATTTTCTTACAAAGTGAGCAGTACACAGCAAACATATTTTGTAGAAATTCACTAATTCATTAAAAAAAAAAAAAAAAAAAAAAGTCAGGATTCATACTTTTATTTGTCCAATCTGTAATACAGATTTTGAGCAACTAATTGTTTTAAAAAATTCTCTAATCTACTCTGAATAAGATCACAATTTCTCAAATAATAAAGCATTCAATAAACTCACAAGTGAATGATTAAACACCATTGATTGAATGTTACTATTCCCACAAGAGAAATTTATTATATTCTGACATAGCAGTTTTGCACATCCTCATTAGCTACAATTCAGGAATTTCATGGAAATAGAAAAACTGTCTCTGAGATCAAAACTAGACTTATCTATACCGATTTACTTTGGGTGCTATAACTACAATATTTTATTTAGAGATTGGCATTGCAAGGTTCAGATAATCAGCAATTTTTATATTTTAAAAAAATATAAATAAAACTAAGAAGCCTAAAAATCCTTGTATTTTCCCGTTTCTTTACATTTCCCCTGTTTTTAGATGATTTTTAAATCCTCTGCAATTTTCTGAAGCTGCGGCAACCCTGTTTGACATTAAATAGTTGTTTATGTTCTAAATTTTCTACAATAATATTTTTTCAATGAAGGTAAAGTATATTTAATTAGAAAGCATATTTTTTTAAAGGAAATCAAAAATACTAATAATTCACACAAATATTTTTAATTCTACATTGTTTTGATTTTGTCAAATTTTAATGCATCACAGTTAAATCCAAGTCTATAACCATTTAAGCAATTTTAATTTAAATTAAAAGGAAATTATCTAAAGAGAGGGAAGAATTAAAAATGCTGAAGAAAATGCTACTAAATGAGGCATTAAAATATCAATTATAGAACTAATGTTGGAAAATATTTTAATTTAGAATTCAATATACAACAGAAAATATATTTAGTACCTCTGCTTAAACACTGAAAAATTCAATAATATATTGATAAATAAAGGGAAAATATAAGTAACTTTTTAATTAAAATATTAAAAACATCAATTAACATTTTGTTCTAGTTATCATGGAAATTTTGCACAAAAATGAAGAAAATACTTACTTTACAATAATCTTTATTGACTACAAATTCATAAGATCCTAAACATAATTCTGCTCTTTCTAATTTGTCTACTCTTTGTCCCATATGATCCAAATGAGTAAAATAATGAGCAGGTACTAGAAAAAAAAAAGTAAACACATTAACAATAACATGCTTTTTAATACAACAAAGTGAAAATATAACAATATTTCCAATCATTCCAAATGGAAGGAAAAAAATCTTAGTATATGTGATCATCATATAATGTATAGATAATTTAAAAGGAAAATTTCAAATGTGAAATATTTTAGCACATTATAAGATTGAAAAAATTCCACTCAGAAAGCTAAAAGACAAATGCAAATCTCTTGTAGATCGAGTTATTGCTTTTAAACTCCTTTAATGCTTAGACAAAAACAGTGAAATAGTACATTTTGAAGCAACAATAGATGAAGATTTAATTGCTATTCCATAATACTGTATTTAATACAAAATAAATAATATAAAAATATAGTTTGTTAAAGAGTTAATATTACTGAAAAGCTTTGAAAACAAATGCCATAAGTTTATATCAGTTGGCAAGAAATAACATTTATCTCTGCATTTTAAATATATTTGAAAAAATTATCATTTGATTGTCCTTTTTTAATATATGTACTTTCAGTAATGCAGCAGACATCAAACCTCAAAATTAAAAACAGACCCAGAATAACGTTCAGTTAAAAATTCATTTAAAAAATAAAATTTACATTTATTGTACAAAATATGGAGAATTTTATAAAACTTATTTTTCATACAATGAGTATTACAAAATACAATATAACATTTGAACAGGAACCAGTTATCTATTAAACTTTTTTCATGGCTTAATCATTTTTTAATTTTTAATTATATGCATAGTGTTTATATTTTCTATTATGTAGATTTCATGGCTGTGATATCACAACCAATAAGAAATGACTATGACATCATGGCCAATCAGATTTAACCACATTAAATATATACTTTAGGCTTTAATTAGACAACTGAGATTTGGTTAATAAACAAGTTAATCACTCTAAAAGTTAGTTTCAAGATAAGTACTTTTTTTTTGGATAGCAAAATATGAATAAAATATTTCCAACAGTATTCAATCACATTTAAAGATGTCTGCTACCAACAAACAAAACCTGACACATTTCAAATGAATCGGCAAAAGGTTAATGAGATCTGCAATCAGTGAGCGTGTCTATGATAATTCGCTTTTATGAATATTGTCATGAAGAAAATATAACGTTAGAAAATAAATTAGTTTTTTAAAAAGAAGAAATAGCCTTGTAGCAGAATTGGGTACATGCCGGCATATAATATCACTTTGTAATTTTATCTAAGCAATAATTCTCAAAATGTATTAATCTTTTTTTTTCTTTCTTAATTTCTAATAGAATTAGATAGTTTGAAGAATTTTGTGAGATATAACTAGAATTCTTTCCTGTCTTTTTGGGAAAGCTGCTACACGATTATCTTGTTTTACCTGAAAAATAAGACTCACATTCTCGCTTTCAAGGAAAAGTTAAAATATATTTCAAAGAGCTAAAAATAAAAAATAAAATAAAATAAAAATTAGAAATTTTTTTTCTTTAAAAAAAAAAAAAAAAAAAAAAAAAGAGCTGACAACAAATTGTTGATGTTAATCTACAAAATTAGAGATTGAAAATTTTTTACCTCCTAACTTCTAAGCAGATGCAGCCATCAAAAGAACTTTAAAACAAATGTTGTTTATCTTAATGAGGTGTTGATTCAACTACTTTGATTCATTTTTCCATCTTCAATATTAAAAAAGCAATAGAGAAATGAAAATTTCACCCCCCCCCCACCATTTTTACCCCTAAATTAGGTGCTTCATCTACGAACTCAACCAAGGCTTTACGTTTCTTACAACATATTCTATGTTTTTCTTTATGTTTAGATTTATGATTTTATTCTATGTTTTGTTTTATGAGTTTTTAGTTGAATGAAAATGACTACACATTCTTAAAATAGAATTTATCATTTAATTAAATACAGGAAAAACTAGATAATCAAGAAATTAAAGAAAAAAAAACAAAAAACATATTGAACAAAAGATAATGTTTGACATATGGAATCCTCTTCGGATTTTACATGTAAAACAAAGATTTTTAAAACCAAAATCATTTATTTTTTTATTTTAAATATTTGAATTTCATATGATTCATAAATCAAAATTTTGCTTTGCTTGAAAATAATTACCTTCAGTGGTAGTTTTGCATAGCATACATTGAAACCGTCTACCAGCATCAATAAATTGCATAAATGGACTCATATAAGCTCTGCATCTGTGACATCTCACAGGACCTTCATCACCTGGATCCACTATGTGAGGTGGATGCTAAGAAAATAATATTGAATAAAAAATTTCTTTAGCAACTCACCTACCAAAGGATAATATAGGCAAAAATATATTTGCTTTAAAAAATCCAAATGATTATATGAAGAACAAACACTTTAAATATTTAACTATTTAATAACATATAGCATGATTTTTTAAAATATCTATCAAGCAATTTTTAAAAAATTACTATACAAACTGAACAAAGAATTTTTTTTTACAATGAAATGCTATGACTATAATTTATCCAAAAAAAAGGGAAAGAAACCAATGCAATGTTTCATTTAAAGAGAAAATAAAATTTGTAACATGCAAAAATTTCAATAATGAGATAACTCACTTCTCCTTCATGAACACGGGCAAATGGGCTAATAGCCAGAGCAAATGGGACACAAGTTTGTTTCAGCATTTCAGCTGTAGTAGGCACATTATAAATTGTAGAACGAATGAATCGTGGACTGCAAATACCTAAAAAATATCTTTATTAAGCAAAAAGTATTTTATATCTTTCAAGACCAATAACAAATGATGTTGTTCACAATTTTTATTGAATTTTAACAGGTAAGGAACATAATTCCAAATTAATAAAATATATAAAGGCAAACCCATTTATTTAATTATTCACTGACCCTATTTATTAAGAAATTTACTCATATTTGATAAGAGGTTAGTTCTTGGATAATAGGTAATTTGAACTTAATGAGAGATACTGTTTTCAGTATATTTTAAGAATTTTTTATGGTATTTTTATTCAATATTTTAAGTGAATTCTGTTTCTCAAGATAATCGCAAACTAAATACTGAACACCTGCATAAAACATAGATTTCAATTAACTTTTGGTTAGTTGGTTGTGACATTAAGAAATTGGTTTGATAATAGGTTACAACTTCCTTGCAGAACAGTAGAAACACACAGTAACAGCATGTACATATTTCTCACCCTATCCGACTCTATTATACTTCCACACTTCTAAAAAAAATTGGCAAGAAATTGTGAGATAGACAGCTCTGCATATGACACCAGATGGAGTTGTTAAAAAGAAAAGTAAAATAAATTCAAGAGTATGGAAAATTATCAAGATTGAACAGGCCTCAGAAGATCCCGACAAGAGGTGAAGATGTAGGTGCAGTCTGTCAAAAGATTACCCACACATTTGAATGATGACCAAACTATCCTGAACAAGTAAAAGAGCATTCATAGACATGATGATGATGGGTAAGGAATACCGATTATGAATACTATGAATGATGGGTAACTGCTTTGAAAATATCAAGTCCTTAGAGTCGGAATCTCAAGGAAGCAGTTGAGCTTAATGTGTTGGTTCATGGTGCAGTCAGATGGTAGAATATTCAATGATTGGGCACATAAAAATTTGTCAATGCTGCACAGTTCAGAATGGTAGCTGGGTGGTTGATAATGCAATCTGTCCTATTTGGCTTTCCTACCTATCTACAGTGACTAAAATTTTGAACTGACAATCTAAATCATGTGTGCAAAAACTGCCAAAGATTCAGCTGCTTTACTCAGCAATAATCTGGGACTCTTCACAGTATAAACTTCAGTACATCACCAAAATGTTAAAGACTGATACCTATGGAATTATTTGCAAACTCTTGATGGTAGGCAAGATATTAAATTATGGGTCTCAAATATTTCAGTATGGTACACAGGAGACTTTAATGATGGCACTTTAATACTTTTCCCTCAATGTACAGTCAAATGATAGTTCAACACATTCATATAGAATGCCCACATTTTAATCTCAACAAATTCAATGTTTTCATTTTTCTCGCATTATTTTAAAAGACATCCTTCAAAAAGTATTTGTCCTTATCTTAAAAATATCATTGGTTTCTTCTATTTTATGTAAGCATTAATTTTTCAAACCCTAATACACATTTTTTTTATGCAGATTAAATCACTATTTGTAATATCAAAGAGGGTGTTTGATTAATCTTTTAAAGTAAGATCATACACTTTTTTTTTTTATGAGCCATATGTTTGGTGTGTCAACCCCCTGGTTGGCGATGCATAATCAGAAATGAGTTTTGGCGTCAGTAAACCCAATCAATCAATGCATTAATACCACTCTAAATTAACAAATCCTGATAATGTGCAAAACTCATAAATCAATTAATTAAAGGAAAATGAAATGAAATTTTCTTGTGCAGTGTCCCGGCCTAAATTTATTCATGCAATGATTTCATCAGTTTTGGACAATCTATTTCTTCTTTTATACCAATAACAGGAGAAAAAGAATAAAGACAGAGAAAAGTTTTTCAGATATGATTGGGGGGGGGGGGAGGATACAAAAAAAAAAATCAAGTGAAACCATTTCAAACATACAAAGAAAAATTTTGAAATCAATAGATAGGATATTAAATATATTCAAAGCCATCCTGAAGTTAATAAATTGGCAGTGAATAAATATATACCCAAAACAACTCACAAAAAGGTTGTTAAAAAATATATTCAAAATCATTCTGAAAATAGGAAATTGTATGTATTGTAAAATTTTTATGTAAACATAATTTTTATATTAAAGGTATTAGATATAATAATCTTTTCATCCCAAGCAATGCTGGGTATATCAGTTATAGAATATAAAGGAAAAGAGACAAGTATTAAATTAATTATTGTTTGCTTCACATGAGGAGAAAGCAAACTTATCACAGCTTACTTTATTTAGAACCTGTAAAAATTTTAAGAAACAGTTAAAAGAATTATGAAATTCTAAGCATTTTTATTAAATGCCAAGATTAGATGACAAACTATATTAGAAGCAGGTTTATGATTTGCTTCTAATATAGTTTGTCATGAGAGAATGAATGTTTTGTTCCATGAATGATTTGTTCAAGAGAGAATAATAATATTTCCTTTATCTTTACCTTCATCAACAACGGTAAAATTAGTTGTCACTAATGGAGGTACCAGCCCTCGCTGAGCAGTTGAAAAGGTACAGCTTCTAAGTTTTCGATCATCTTCTATAACTTGAATCTACAAATACATATTTATATATTTCACAATTAGTACCTATAGATAAATATTCTAATTCAATGATTTTAAAATTTTTTTCTTAATATGTTTTAATTTGATGTTATAAAATTAAAACAAAAAGAATAAATTTTAACATTTTAAAATGCATTAAAATAACGGATTATACTTGCATTGCTTTGGTGTATTTCAAAGTTGTACACTGGATATGGAGTTATTTGATTCAATAAGTTTCAACTCTATGTATACAAGTTTTTAAAGAAAATATTACCCTAATTTGAAATTAAATAGCAAAATTAAAAAAAAAAAAAAATTATCTTTAAAGACAACTTGGACCGACAGTTTACAGAAAGCTACAAGCAACTTTATTACCAGAGAATAATGAACATAATTCTCACATTTCATGGCATTAAAGAAGAAAGTGAAATGGATGAAAGTTTGTATTAAAATTTTGTTACTCAATATATCAGGAGCTGAATGGTTTGCTTTGATAGAGTTCAACAGCCTGCAAATCAGTATGCTGTATCAAACATATAATGATCACATAATGGTGTTTAAATTTCATTGAAATATTTCAACTATTTTAAAATAGCTTGAGAACCCATTCAGAAATATTTAATGTAACAATCACTATGCAGCTTTCCTTACAATGTCATCACAAGTTATCTGAATGTACAGGATCTCCTCAAGAATGGTTTTCATTATGCCAGAAAAGTTATAAGTCAGATTTATATTTTTTTAATGCAATTCTCTTTTGAATGCGTTATAGAATTTGTACTTATACAATATTTGTACGCACTCTAAGAAAGAATACAGCAAATATTATACATAAACATACAAAAAATTTCATTTTATTTTGAAATTTATTACTTGTAGTCGTAATTGTAGATAAATTGCAATTCAAGGAAAATATATAGTAAATCCAAGAGTTTCAGCAGTGATGAAAATTATTTTTTAAGTAATAAATAAATAAAAAAAAATCAAGTAATGGAAACCAAAATATGTTTCAATAGTGAAAAATATCGGTGTAACATAGAAAGAATGTCCGATTAAAAAAATTTAATGCTATCAGTTAAGAATTTATTTAGATCTAATGATTTGCAATTTTCAAAGTTGATATAAGGATAATACCACAGAGCTGAGATACTGATAGAGGGAGTGCAACCCTACTTTGGTGTAGGACAAGATAAAATCACATGACCTGTGGACAGAATTTGTGTTCACTGTAACCGCATTCTTCGTTCCCCATTATATTTGAATGGCAGATTTTTTCTCGCTTTTAACTGTTAAATTTTAAAACTTATTTAAGCCATGGTTAACTATTGTTGTGCAATTGGATGCAAAGAAAAAGCTTATAAGGATAGTCCTGTATCATTTCACAGGTATGTACAATAAATATATTCTGTTTATATCCATTTAAGTCAATTTAAAATTTCATAGCCTCTATCACTCAGTGATTTTGGTGTTAAAACTGAATATTTCATAGTTTGGTTTAGTTATTGTATTAAATTTATTTAATTTGTTATTAGGCTTCATTTAAACTGATGTAACTGCATTATATTTTGTTACTTGCTTTATTTTAATCTCGAATGTGTTGCAAGTGCTTGGCTGCAAGCTTGGCATGATTTTTTCTCGCCAATATAATTGTTTACATAAAGAATATTGACCGAATAATAATTGTGTATTTATTTCAGTGCAAAAGTTCCTCATTATTTTCAATATGTTGTTTCTTATTACCATAAATATTCGAATCGTATTATACCGTAAAAGATATTAAATCATCATTGTGAATGAAATAGTGAAACTAAAATGTATGTTTTATTGAAAATGGTATACAGTAAAATTTCATAAATGTGCTAGCAGTAATTGCATGTTTTTATAAATTTTAATTAAGATCTAAAAAGAAACTAGTGGATATTCTAAAAGTAAACTATTAAAGAAAGAAATACTATCCTTGCAGATAAAAATTTTGTCTGAATGTTAACATTTATTAATAACTTGAGATATGCACATACCTTAAAATCACCGTTTTTGTAAAAATTTCGAATTTCCTTATTATTTTGTATTAAATCAATACATTTAAGATTCCAAAAATGATTTAATTTTTTTTCTGCAATAGTTAGAAGCAAAGTTACTGCCAACACTATAAACCAGAAGCAAAATATTTAAAACTGATATTAACAAGGAGAAGGCACGAGGTTTAAAACTGAGTTCGGAATGAGATTTTGTATAATGATAGTATGCATTTAGAATGTTTATTAATGAAAATATTAAGACTCAATAGTCAACCTTAAAACTTTCAAATTAGCTTACGTACTAATAATATGTTAACCGAACATGCGCTCGAGTAGTATAGTCGTTAGGGCACTGGCGTAGCATTCAGGATACCTGGGTTCAATTCTGAGATAGTGTTTTTTTTCTTTCTAAATTATTTCAAAATATTATCTTTTAATATTATATTTTTATCTTATTATTTTTTTATTAATTATTTTAAATTAACATCTTTTTTTTGTTGCAAAAATGAATATTATTCCGAATATTCAAGAAAAAAAAAAAAAGACTTGGGTCACTTTTATAATCTGCTTTTATTATAAAGTTTTTTTTATTTTTTTAAATGAGATAATGATAAAAGTATTTGAACATGTAATGTAAAATTAAAAGATGTTTTTAGGTAAAGAAAAGAAATAAAATGTTTACTTAAAGAAGAAAAATACTCACTTTTAATTAATGCACAAAAACAAAGTAAAAAAGTAAACATAATTTAAATCAACAAACTCGGCTATTGATGTAAAAAAGAAAACATTGTTTTCGAAACCAGTTTGCTTGATTTTCAAAGAATGAATATATAAAAATTTAGGAAATGTTAACCGGAAATGAAAACCGACCGGACCCAATGGCGGAAAGCAAAATGTTGCATGGCAGTTTTTGAGTATGCCAAAATTTGCAATATGGCACCAAAAAAGGCCAGATTTCTCACAAGTCACATGTTGCATACATTTGTTTAGACTAGAAACAAGCGACTAGCTTCCTCCATTTATATATCAGCTATATGGATAATACAAAATTATTAGTGAATTTCCTCAATTTGCCAAATAGAAATACTATTTCAATGATCCATTAGCTGTACCATATCTCATGATTGAGACTGGTTTCCCAGATTTTTTTAAGTCAAGAGCTATTTTATGCTAAACTATGCAAAACATTTATTGAATTCAAATAAAATGACAGGAAAACTAAATTTTGAAAGACAATTGATTATTATAAATTTAAAAAATCCCCCCCCCCAAAAGGATGAAAAGTCTGATTTTTCAACTAGGATGAAATATGACCCAAGTAGAAAAAAATGATAAAAGCTGTTCAATACAGAAAAAAACAAATTTGACTTAAAAAGTTAAAAAAAAAAAAAAAAATTGATGTTTTTTCTTAACCAAATCCTTCAAATTAAGAAATGATGAATGAAAATGGTCACAATGATATGAAGTAAAAGAAATTTCACATTAAGATTTATGTGACATGCAAGACATAATGGTATCCTCTCTTCAAAAAGGAGATCATAGTGAGTGAAACAAATGTGTCCTATATAAAGATGAGTTAATCTGATATCAATCTTTGGTATAGAGAGAATAGGCCAAAAATTAATTGTGGATTTAAGTGAATGCAATTTATTGTGATCCTATGTTTTTTGCTAAGTAAAATAGAGCTTTTTAATCTCACAATGTGGGAGTGATTTTTACAGAAAAGGATCATGTAGATTTAGCTATAAAATCAGCCTTTCCTTTGCTCAAGAACCCATGATCATGAATCCAGCAGAAAAGAACACTAAAACTCTTATTTTATTGTAGTTGTATGGCAAATTAAAAAAAATAATAATAAATTCAAACAGCAATTGAATGCATCTGGTTGCGGAAGTCAGAAAGTGTTTCCACAGAATTTTTTGTGTTGGCATAAATAAAAAAATACTATTATGAATAGAATGCGAGACTTCATAAAGGCTATAGAAAATTACTACTAATTCAGCAGTAAAAACAGGTTAACAGTTGTGCAAACAATAGCTCAGTATATCCATTAGAGTATATCCAAAATAATACCTATAAACCAATGTGATTTTGATTCATCGGTAAAAATTAGCATAAAAGAATAATACTGCACTTTTTCATCAGCACAGCAATAATAATAAAAACACTGTTGGGAAAATAACAGGAGCAATTGCAGCTTTAGTAAATCCAGTGAAGAGATACAAAAAAGAAAAAAATGCCTGTAACCAAAAGTCAAAGGTAAAAGAAATCCAGAAACTTAATGGTAATACTAAAAGGTTCTGAGTCATGAAAGAAATTTTTTGACTCTAACAAAGACAGAGTAAGAGAGGTTGAGCATCATAGATTCTTCGAAGACTAAAGGTAGAAATGTGTGATAAATGGGACAAACTGCACAAACATAAGATAGGACATTTCTTGCATCACAAACAAAATGACAACTAGTGACAAATAACATACAAATCCTCTATTGTGAATGCTTCAGAGCAGATGCACAGAGCAAAGTAGTAGATGGTATCAAAATATCAAAGAGCAACAAAATGTTGAAAACCATACAGCTATTAACAACCTATGGAGGTTATGGTAAGTATGGAGAGATTTGATCAACAACTCAGAATATTTTTGAGAGCAATTTTAATATTTTAAAGGCTTCTCACACTTTGCAAGCATAAAATATACTGAAGGAAGATGAGTTTTCAAACAAAAATCACTCTCTAAAATGGTATATCATTCATCACAGGTATAGGGTAATTTCTGATGCAAACACTCGATTCTAAATGAATGTTTTGCTTCCTGCAGAAGTAAGCACACCAAGAAGAAATTTCTCTGGAGAAATTTTGTACCTATTATTATTACACATAGCAACTTGCAATTGACACTCTTTTAAATTCATGTTGCTCCTTGGCTGGAGATCTACAGATAATCAACAAAAAAATTTTCTAAACCAGATGATGACAATAAGTGACTTAGATGAATAATAAAAAGTACAAACTGAAGACACTATCTTGCGGGACACTCTCAGCTTGAATAAAATTATTAGAACATAAATTTTCCAAGCAAACTCTAGAGATTCGATTAAAAAAAGAAGTTTTGTAAAAAGTTGGTTTCCTTTAAAACCTAAAAAGAAAAGTGTAGAAAGTATGCATAATGCTATACAAAATCATTTGCATATGAAAGAAAATAGAGACAAAGTTATTGCTTCTAACCAATATGTTGCATATTTGGATTTTCTTTAAGACAATGTTATCAAAGGTAGATTGATCTCTACAGAGCGATGCATCCTTGTTTCTCTAATTCAAAAGCTAAGTATTGACCATGCACTAAAAGGTCTTATAAAGTTAGCTCATCTGGGCCAGCAATTCAGAAAATTGAGTGAATCTTTACCAGGCTTTAGGATTAGATTCGCATGAGAATATATAGCCCTAGGTGCTCTAGTCCACATCTACTTTATATGTAAAGAAATTATATATTAAATAACTCTTAATCATTTAGGTTCTAATAATGAGAGAGATATATATATAGCAGCAAATTATAAAATAATGTCCATGCTTTCATGAAATTCATTTTGCTGTTGAATGAATTATGGGAAAGAAAGAAAGGGATTTATTAATTGGACATTTTTAGAGTCACGAAGGATAGCTATATAAAATATTTAAAGAAAAATTTTAACTCTACATGCTCCTCTATCTTATAAGCATGAATATTAAAGATTGTTTGCTAAAATTTGCATATAACTTTTTTTTTCTCTAACTAATTTTGATTTATTTTATACAATTAAATTTACCTTTATATTATGTGTGTATCAATAATGTTAAAAACAATATATTTTATAAACAACTAAAAAACTGTTTTTAGCAATTATAATTTATTAATGATAATATATACTTACAGGACTAGGCATATTATCAGGATCTAATCTTCTGTTTTGTGGAGGTTGTGGCAGAGATCCAAGACGATTCTGAGCTTGTAGATTGCTGGCTGGTGGATGGCCATATTGAGTTGCAGAAGAAGGTGGAATACCACCTCCCTGATTTGGTACAGGAGACTGAGAAGGTGGATAACGAGCATTCATGCTAGAATTCTGTTGTGAATATTGATTTGCCAATGGCACAGAAGGGACACCATCACTAGTTGTTCCATTTGTGTAAGGACCAGGCCTAAATGGTCCAGGGGGTGGTATAGATCTCTGTTGCTGGAACATTTCGGGATTTTGCATTTTACTCGGAAAATTATTAATCTGGTTACTTTGTCCAGGTGGTGGTGTCTGTTGAACTGTCCGATCACTATGCTGCATGGTGGAAGGAAAAGAATTATTATTTGTAGGTAGTACAGAACTTGGATCTGCATTGTATGGAGGATAAGGTGGAACATTGACATTTGATGAATAGGAAGATGGAGGATTTGGAATAGGCCCTGCATGCGACGGTTGAGACATTCGAGGAGGCTGAGGCTGTTGCCAATACTGTTGCTGTCCAGGTATATTTGATGGTATCTGGGCAGGTGGCATATTGTTAGAATGCCTTTGAGAAGGATGGGTTAATGGTAGATGATTCTGATTCTGCGAAAGATGCATTGCATTGAAATCTTGAGACATCTATATATATATACAGAAAAAAAAAAAAAAATCAGTGGAGCTTAGTATAGGAATATTCAATGGTTGAAAGGGAAAAATTTGGTATTCAGGATAGACATTTTAAGAGTCCATACTCAGATAATACTTATTGATTGATAATACAGTTTTTGTAAAATAAACTAAATATCTTTAATATAAGAACAGAAATAATCGATAAAATTTTTTTATTATAAAAACATTAAATAACATAATGGAAAAAATAATTTGCATATAAATTTATGATAAAGCAGTTATATTATTAAACAAAAAAAGATTTACATCAGATTCACAGATAACGCATAATAACATAACTAAATTGAGCAAAATAGATAAATTGAGTACATTTCAATGCATTGAAATTGTTCGGAAAATACATTTTTATTATAATATAACTTGAATTACATTAAAATATAAAATATATAAAAAAATTATAGGGCATTATAAAAGATAATGTTCCAATACATTTTATTTCATGATTCTCAGCAAAATATATTTGGACAAAAAAAATAAGCATCTGTATAAAGGTTCTTTTTGTCGACATAAATTTATCAAGCAAGAATTTGGTAAATAAAATCTAAATTACTTGATTATTAATAATCTGGCTAGTTGGAGGCACTGCAGGAGATTGCACTTGGGAAGTACTTTGGTTATGCAATGGTCCAGGAAAGTTACCCGATGGGCCATTTTGCATTCCTGGATTTCCATATGGCACTGGAGGATAGCCTTTGTTCACTGCTATAAAAAGGGTATTAAAATGCATATTCTAATTTATATATATATATATATATGCATGTAACATTATTTTGGTTGAAGCAGAATGCAGGTTCGAAGACACTGAAGAAACAATTTACATTTTAAAATTAATTTTAGTATTCATTCCAGGAAAGCAATTTATTTACAAGCAGGCGCAGACAAGGCACATCCAAAACAGAGCGAAACAAAAGCAGAAGTAAGAAAAAAGGGATGAAACAAATGATCACTAGTCTTATATAAAACATGGGATTTCCGGCCACGTGTCAACTGAATGCATGCGTTGACCTTTGAGCAAGGCAACGGAAGTATCACTTTCACTCGATACGTAGAATTGATTGTGCAGTAATTTTTATGCACTTTCATATGTGAAATGGTATCGGGAAACAAGAGAACACTTTAGAATCATTCCGACATGGGCCAAATTAGGCAAAAATTTGGGAAATTAATTTGAATTAAATTATATATTAAAATATCATTACATATTATATATTGGCAAACATTGTTTTTTCGAAAAAATAGGAGAATTTTCATTTTCACAATAATTGCTGAATACACACTTCAAATTAAGCGAATTTTTCAGTTAAGCAATTTTAGTATATACTTCGAATTACGTAAAAAATAAAAGCTTGATCTAAAAAAAATAAAGAAAATATTTCATTTCTATAGTAAGATGGCATTTTAGAACATATTTTTATATATAAATAAAGAAAACAGAATTGTAAAACTTCATCTGTATACTTGAAATGTATTATGTATACAATATTTCTGCCTAATGCAACAGAGCATTAATTAATAGTCAAGTGTCAACTGGATGATCTCACGGCATTTGAATATACTTTTTAAAAATCCAAACTATTAATGAAAAAAAAAATGTAGTGAAAAATAATGATAAAAATGTGCAGTATCTATACTAGAAAAATAGAGCAATCTTATATTTTGTACATTTAAAAATATTAATCAACCTCTTTTGTCTAAACTATAGAGAAAACTGCATAGAGAATTTCATAAAAATTAGCATTAAAAATATACTTATAAGACACATAACAAAAACTTTAAAAAAATATGAAAATAATAATAATAATAAGCTAATTTATACTCATTAATAATGAACATAAAATGCTTCATTCATTATAAAAGAATTTATACTTGCTTAATTGTAAAAACTTTTTATTTAACTAAAATCTGTAAAAGATATTTTGTCAAAGATATTTAAAAAACAGTTGCCATAAAGAGAAGAATTCATTTTAGCTTGACCAATACACTTTTCAGAAAATTTAGATTTCTTACTGTGAATTTTTCAATAGAAGCTTACAGTGTTAAATTTTCCTCCAATTTTAAATTGGCAATCACGGCAGCATTTATAGACTGCAATGATCTGTGAAAAGGTTTCAACAGGAGGCTTCATTCTTGGAAATCAGATTTCATTACATATCTGCCATGAATAAGAGCCTAATGCACATTAAATTCAATGCCAGAAATCAGGACAAGATTTAAAAATCTAACCAACTTAATTCCATTTCAAAATTATAAGGTATATTTTAGAAATAATTTCAATATTTTTTCAAAATGAGACATTAACAAAGTTAAGCAGCACTCACTACTGCAACAGATTATATTACAAACAGAGGATTTCCTTACAAATTAATAATAATCTTAGTATTAAATTAAGAATCATTGTACAATTCTATACTTGACAATAGAGGAATTGTGATTATATTTCAAAAATCCAGGTAAAAATTAATTAAATTCAAAATATTAACAAAATACATAAGAGAAATTTAAAAATAATAGTAAACATTATGCATCCATAAATCACAAAATTTCTTTCTAAATATTCTAAATTTTTAATTTACATATTTATTCTTAATCAAAATTTATGACATTGAATTTGGAAATTTCCTTTTTGAGAAAGTAAAAATTGAAGAAATCAGCACAAATAGCAATAAAAAAATCCTTTCCTGACAATAGAAATTCTTAATATCAGATGCTATTAAGAATGCTTAATATCAGATGCTAATGTATATCTTCAGAAAATTGCATTTGAATCATTTTTATTACCTGGTCCACTTTGCATATCATAATTATTCACTGAATTCTGTTGGTAAGATTGATTATACGGTTGTATAAATGACCCTGGAGGTCTCATTTGACCATCATACTGCGAATGTGGATTCATTTGTAATCTAAATAAGAAAATATAATTAAATTCTAAAACATAACAACTAAATGAATTTCTAAAAACTGAATTACTTGAAGATAAATAATCAATATATAATATTAATTATATATAAATGCTGGATTAACCGTTTCAAGGTGCAAATCATACATATTCATCATAAAGCATGTTGTTAATGTATTGCAGGAGAATGAGTTTTGTGGACAGCCGATGCATATACACATTTTATTTTGAAATAATTTTTAAAAACTATTAAATGGCAATCTGTCTGTAACTTTGGAAATGAAAGTAGTTTTAGATTCCTAGCCAATAATTTATTCACATTTTATCCGAATTCAGTGTTTTGCTTGGCAAATGTTACAAGGGAGGAAGGAATGAATAATATAAACAAATAGTTCAGTTCTTTAACTTTTCACATGATAAAACAATTTGCATTTCTAATCTCTCTATAAATACTTATTTTTTTTTAAATAACTAAGTGTTGCCTTTTAGTGTTTTACTATCAGTTCTGTTAGATTTTGAGTTGTTTTCAGATATATTTTGCATAATTAGTTTTTTTTATTTTGGAAATCTTCGACTTTAGTTTATTATGGTTAGAAAATGTTATTTATTAGAATTATATATTCAAATAATATGCCAATGAATAATACGGATGAGGGTGGCAATTCATTTTCCAAAGAGAAAGTGATATTTCTAGCACTTTTGATATAGACATTTTATCAGAGACAAAACACTTGACTGCCTTCCACTTCTTGCAAAAAAAAAAAAAAAAAAAAAAAAAATGAAATTTTTTTTATTGAAATTATGGAACAGTTTGAGCAAAATTTTTAAAAATTATTTCTCAAGGCAAATATATTTTTTTCATGTCTTCATATAAGTTAAAAGGAAAAGATTACAAAATGTTAATTTTAATATATAAAGCTTAAATAATAATTTTAACGAAAACCAAAAATTACAATTTAAACTCTTATCATGCGACTTCTTTTAGAGTTACACTTTCTGACCATTATGAAATTTCATTTTGAGAAAATATACATAACAAATTCATATATAGGACAAATTCTAGAATAGATAATAAAATTTAAACACAATTCAATTCATAGTAAATGTAAAATTTAATATTTGGTAAAATATATATACAATATTTTTGGGAAAACAATAAAAAAAAAATTCCGCAGATTTTTATTCCTTTACATACGATATCAAATTTTTAAAATAAAAATTTTAGTGTCAATCAAATTATAACTATAAAAAATTCTTTCAATTATTTAAAACGAAACAGTAAAAAAAATTGTATAGATCATCTGTCAAACTATAAAGCATTGCAAATCAATATTTTGATGATGTTAACAACAAAACAGCTTAAGCAAAACTATATATCAGTGAAATGGCAAGCAAAAACTTTCACAAGTTTAGTATAAAAATAACCAAGCTAATATACATGAGTGGTACATAAATTTTCTACAATTAAAAACAATTCAACCAGAAAGACTACAATGTATTGTTTTTTTAATGGTTTAATTTAGTAAATCACATTTTATAATTTGCAGAATTATCAAAAGGAGATACCACCATTTGTTTATCTAAAGAATCACATTCCATTTTAAGTGAAATAGTGTACAATTAAATTTAATTTTGGGAGATATAATATACAATTAATTTTTCAATGTCATTAAATACATAACTAAAGCAAACATCATAAAATCATAACTAATGTTTAAAGCCATTTACAGTTTTAACTCATAGAAGATCCACCTCAATAAATTCATTTCATTATCAAACAGACGACAATAGACGAAAAATATCTTTTATTATAATTGCATGGTAATATGAAAATGATTTAGGATTAATACTGCAACCAGAATTCAAGAAATTATCAGTGGCAGATATTATAACAGGAATGTAAATATTTCTAACTTCAGAATTGTCAATCCGCTAAAGCTAAAACACTTTCTACAGGATAATAAGTATAAAATATACAAGCAACTTACTTAAAATTTACTTTGTAAATAAAGTCTTATTACGTATTACAGAAGGAAATTTTTTATACTTATACTAATATATACGATTTCCTTATTCAACGAACGTTATTATGTAGAACGATCATTTCAGAACTGATAATAAATGAAATTTACTCAATGATTACTCTAGCTTTGATAGGTGTTATATCAAACACACATGTGCAACACCTCAAGTTAATTCTTGACGTATCAAACGGGTAAAAATAGTCATGCTGATAAGTGTTTGTTTGGGATGATACATACCACTGAGATATAAGCCGATTCCAAAGTTTATGAATTGTGGTAGAGACAAGACAAAATAATAATAAAAAAAGAACTGTGTAAATTAAAATTATTTTTTAATTATTAAAGTAAACAAAACAAACATTATACTTAAGTTTTATCTTTACGCCACGTAATATGTATACTTTTGCGCAAACTCTTTAAATCACCAACCCCATTTACCTAATTAAAGTGTCTAGAGAAGATGAAAGTAGAGAGTCAACAGTACAGGTTGCAATTGTTTAAAAAGAAAGAGCAGATTCTAATAATTAAAAAATATATAATGCTTGATGATTGAAATATGTGCATTTTTCAAAGATTTCAATCATATCCAAAGTATTTTTCATGACAATATTAAAATTCTCTTTTTTTTCTTTTACTTATGAATATTTATGTTTTAACGATATAACAATTTTTTACACAAAGCAAACCTATATCTAAAGAAATTATTAAAAATCTCTTATTAAGAACAGTAAAATATTATTAAATTCAAGAAGTGGTGATTATACTTATATGACAATTACGATATGCCCTCTAGCGCTCAAAGTGAAAAACTCAAATCAAGTTTTGGTTTCAGCCTTTCAGCACAAGTTTTAGGCCAGAAGTTCATTCCAACTCTTGTCTGTTTCGAAAGAGACAGACACTATTAATGATGTAAATAACATACAATAAAATGAATGCTTGAGTTCGTCGTGTAGTTAAATAGATAAATTATTTATTACTATGTGCTTCTCGAAGATTAACGAAGGCTCTTTTGGATTACTTTCTACAATGCAACTAAGTTTTGGATATACTTAGTTTAGCTATATGTTAAATGAAGCTGTGGTGTGGCAGCTATGGAGGAACCCAGTGCTACTACACAGGTAAGCAATTCGTTCATTGTATTTATTCACTGTGTAAATATTAAGAGGAATACTTTTTAAAAGTCTGTTTAGTGTTAAATTACAGGGCTGTTTTGAAGCACATTTTTTATTGCCTCATTACGAAATATTTTCATTAGTGGGTACTTGACAAACAAAAATATCTGTTGGAATACATCTTGCTGAAAATCCGATTTATTTTGTTATTCATATTTGAAACACAGTGATCTGTGAACGCTCTGTATATAGAGATAAAATTGTATTCATTTCACATAAGTTTATTATTCATTCAAATAGAATGTGTGCGTGTGAGCAAACATAGGATGCTTTTTTTTTCACATTAACCCTTCCTCCTTCTATAAATTTTCTTCTTTTTATGATGTTTGAAAATACTGTAATATAAAGTATAGTCATTAAAAAAAACTTGCTTACAAAATTTAAATTTTATTATTAATTTAGTCTAATATTTATTTGCAAAGGTATGTTGTCATTATTTAATCTAGTTCTAAGGGTGTGTTGGTGACCTTAAATATTTAATTTTTAAATGTGTGTAAAGTTATTCAAAATGTTAGAAGTTCCAAAACTTATTGTTTATAATTATAATTGAAACTAAACAGGAAAACATGATAGCGTGCACATACTTCTTCATGAAAACATACATATTAATCTTATGTAAGCAATTTATAACTTACATTGTCCTTTTATAACTAATACTATTATCATCCAGATTTGAGCATTAGGTATCTTGAAATCATAGTAAGAGTGAAGAACTAATACTAAATTTCATCCTCTCTTCTCAAGCTTACCTGAAAGTTTATATCTCAAACTCTAATGCAAGTTAAAAGGTGAGTGCAGTAATTAAAAGGATGCCTCAAAATATAATTGATCCCTAGGTAAAATTTAAAATTCTGTTGAATGTTACCAGAAAAGGTTAGACTATGATTTGAACACTTCTCTAAACACCTAGTAATAAATTGGGCAAATGATTCAATTTTTCTTTCAAGAAAGATTTTTTCCCCAAGTATATTAATGTATATAAAGTCAAAATTTAATCTTGTATAGTTTACCTAATTCTTTATGTAAATTTTTTATTTGAATAATATTAATCAGTAAATGCTGAATTAAATCCTGCATTGAGGTATGTATATATATGTTTCATTTTACTTTAAGCATATTTATGTTTGGTTATTTATTTTTATATATTACTTTTTCTGCTTCCTTGATCATACCATTTGTTGAAATTTTTTTTTATGATGTAAAATATAAATTGTTATAAAAATTAAACATAGGAGAAATTTGCATTTTTATTTTGGCATTTTTATTATCTTTATTTTTATTAATAGTTAAATTTTATCAAAAAATTACTTGATTTTTAATTTACTTAATTTTCATTTAATTTTCTTAAATTTTTATTTGATTTACTTTTACTTAATTTACTTTTTACTTTAATTTTATTAAAAATTTACTTAAAAATTTTTTATGAGTAGAAATGTAATTCTTTCAAATTAGAAGATGCTCTTCCATTTGTAAGGTCCTAAACAAAACACCTCTAAATCTTAATGATCATCAAATTTTACTGGTAAATGTTGGTACTAATAGAATTGAACTAACATTTTAAATTTAGTAATTAACTGTAATGTTAAAATGAAAAATGTATTTATCTTTTCCAAATATAAATGAGATAATTAAACTATTATTATTATGCTTTTTATTAATTATATTTAATTTATAACTTAATTTTATGCTTAGTTTTTCTTCTTTTTTTATACTTTCATTGAATGTAAAATCTTAATACAAAGAAAAAAATTGTCAATAAAAGTGAAAATCATTGATTAATTTTATCCATATATTATAAATCAAAAACAAGTTCTTTTGGTTTAATATTACTAATTGTAGATTTGCTTAATTTATTCTTGATGTTTCGACATTATTTCTAAAATCAAAACTAATTTTTAGTTTATCTATCTGAATTAATTTCTAGAGAACTATAATTACTTTGAAGTACTTAATTTCTTTAAAATAAAGAATTTAATATCTGTGAATCCAGATTTTTTTACTCACAAAAATTATTTTTGGCTCTTCAAATATGCAATAAGGAAAATGAAATTGAAGTACCATCTTCTTTTTTGTATTATTTTGAATATTTCTCTATCTTCTAATGATAGAAAATTTACTTTTTCATGACCAGTAATTTGAAATTTTAAAACAAAATTGCATACTAATAAATTATCAGAAATTCTTAAAACTTTGAATATAAAATTTACTTAACAAGACTTTACAAAATTAGACTTTATTATACTAATATATCATGATTTAAATATTTGAAAGTTGTAATCTGAATATAAATACAAAAAATAACAATTTTATAACTGTAAGTAATGTTTCTCCGTTAATAAATTTTCAGAATGCAAGTAACTGCAAAATATAAAATATGTGACCCACCATGTTTTTTAAAAAAAAATAAATTTGGGTGAAATGTGACTGGTTTCTTAATTGATTTAATTTTTATACAAAATAATCCTGAAAATAAGTTTTTTCAAATTCCTCACTTATTAGTTTCATAATTGTTGAGAAATAATTAATTGAGTACATTTCTGTTTTGTATGTTGCTACTAAAAATACTCCAGATTTTTTTTCTTTTTTAAGAACTTACTTTTTTTTTTAGTATCAGAGGAAGATTATTATATTCAGAGTTGCAACTGTGACCTTAGCACATAATACAAAAAAGCGTATTAAGTTTTTTAAAAAAAAATGGTACATAATTTATCAGATAATCAATAAAAAAAATTTTAATTTTTAATTTAAATTTGCAAGGTAAATAGTAACTGGTAAACCAGTTTGCTGATATTATCACTTTCAATAACTTCATAAGAAATAACTGAAAATCTTTACTTAAAGCTGTTATGATTGCCAACCATCAGCATCAAACTTTGAGTATTATAGGCCAAGCTTTGGCCTATTATTATACTCTCTATTTAATGTATAATGTATAAAATATAGAGAGTATTAGAAATTCTTTGATACAACCTGTAGTAGTCTTTTACAGACGCATTGTTGCAACTCGACTGTACAGAATGTATTATGCTTTGAGTTCGTAAAAGTGTCCTTATACCTAAGACCTCAACAGCAGATTGACTGTTCATTAATGACGCTTGTATATTTTTAAAGTAGATATTTTACCTGACCAGTTTCAATTTTTAAAAAATGAAATCTCATATAACTCGATCAAATGCACTTAACTTTAGAACAGCATTTGTACAAAGTTACAAAATATTGACTATTTGGGAAGGGAGTTCTGTATATCTTCCCTCTCCTTTGTATTCTCATCTGATGATAGATTGTATCTATATAAAATTAACTAAAAGCATTTGAAAATTTGGTCAATTCATGCTTTTATGTTATTCTATAACAAGTATTTTACTGTTGCAAGTTTTTTTTTTTTTTTTCATTTTTAAAATTAGTTCATAACAAGAATTAAGACAGTAGCAATCAAGAGTTGATATTCTGTATAATATTGTAAAAATGTAGGTATTATTTTTTATAAATTTAAGAAAAATGATACTTTGATATTGCATTTGTGAAGTATAATTTTCATAAATAATGTGGAAAAATCATTTTTCATTCTTTGTTATTTATGCTATTTTAGTAAAATGTTAAATGATTTATATTTATGTAGAAATTGATCATTTTATTTAATTCTGTATTTATTGACAGAGCTGTGAAATAAGCTTTCTGAAATAAATTTGAATACTATGTAATTATTGAATACTATGTATGTATTCATGTAATAACTATTTTTAACGATCAATAGGTACCTTTATTTTATATTTCCTGTCATTCAAATTCACTATAATGCTGAAATCATTGTGTATTGTTCATTGCTTTCCTTAAAGTTTTCTGTTTTTCAGTTCAGTTTTTATGAAAAGAAAATGAGTAAAGATTTCCCTTTGTGTATGTTTAAATATATTCTGTGTCTATAATTATTTATTGTTATATAATATTTTAAATTGGAACAGTAAAATATCTGCCATCTCAATTTCTGTTGCAAAACTTTCAAAAGGTTTTTTAAAAGCATTTTTTGGATATATTTTGAAATTAAATTTCTTTTCGATTCATGCTGTTTGATTGAGGCCATATAGAATGATTCAAAATGAAAATTTGCCTGCTCTTTTTAAAAATATCTAATTAGATAACACATTACTTTATGAAAGTGTGCTGTCTTTTTAAATGTTAATTAATCTATGGAATGTCTTATATTCATATGTAACATTTTTTAATTACTTTTTTTTTATAAGTATGGCAAAATGATAATTTAGTACACGTGTGATGCATGGGCATTTGTGTTTAGAAATCGCAGTATACAGTAATATGTAAACTTTATTCTTATTTTTCTCCCCTTTCCTTATTGAATATTTCCCATTTTGGAATACGACACAAATACAAACTTACAAAATAAAAACAAGCCTTAGAAGAAAAAACAAACAAACTGCAATTAGTTGCTATTTTTAAAAGTATGTTAAAAAATTGCAAACCACTTGTATTTTATCAGAAATTGTCAGGCTTTTTGAAAATGATAGAAATGATGTCAATAAGTTTGCATAGCATAGTCTCTTAATTCAGAGAAGCATGAAGAAATTATGGTGATATAAAAAAACTAATATTTCTAACCCACGTAGATCTATTAGTAAAACTAATGACAACTGCAAGTTTAGTAAAAATGTTATTGTGTTGGGAAAAAATTGCACATATAGGAGGCAGAATATCCTAATTAAGAATGCATTCTAGTTGCAAAACTAGGAATTGTGTATGTGTGTGTAATCTCTTAATTTAAATCTTAATTTATTAATTTTTATTTTAAATTCGCCATGTTGCTTCATTTAAAAATTTTCTCTTATTTCATGATCCAAACACCATTTTTTATTTCTAATATCTGCTTTGAAAAATTGCATACCATTGCTGTCTCTGGTGAGAGTGCAAGAGACTCCCTTTTATCTACACATTTCTTTCAAAGATATCCATGATCCTCTTTCCTAAGTGCACATGCATGTCAAAGAAATTCCTATTACAATCTTTTATGAAGTTACTAAATGGAAAATTTTCTGTCACTTTGCTCTTGTCTTCTGGTGGGAAGAAACACATTCCAACTTTATCCCTATTTGTAAAATATATCTCCTATTGGTGGGAGAATTAATAGATCAAGATAAAATTCCAAAAATGTGTTCTTCTTGGTCATATATCCAGTAAAATTATATATAAATTTGCATGAGGTGAAGGTAGTTAGGCTAATATTAATTTTTTTTTGAAAATAATTGTATTTGTGTAACACTTTTACTTTAATGGGTAGTTATTTTGTATCAGTATGTTTATAAATTGATTTTTATGACTACCTTTTTCCAAATAACTGTTTAAATTAGAGGCCATTGCTTCTAATTTATTAAAATTCGCTTAGGTTTATTTGCAAAGTTAGACCCTGACAGCAACTTATGTCGAAGATTTCGAATATGTTATATGTCAGCAAAACTTGACAATTACCATATAATGTTTGAAGTTTGAAAAATGAAATATCCAATGCACAGAATTGGTTCCGAAATGAATTCTTAAAAAATGAATTGTGGAGTAAATTCAAGAAACATGAGAGGTGAATTAAATTGTGTATTATAAGAGTAGTATTTTTAACATTAAAGAAATTTATCGAATCGAATTTATATTTCGTAATTACATTAATCACTAAAGAAAGATTTGTAGGCTTTTTTTCTTGTTTTGAATGCAATATTTTATTAATCTCACTTATCCATATTTCATCAGCCCCACCTATCACATAATTTCGGCGTATTCCTCTATTTTGAATAAATATAATGCAAACGATATATTCAGTTTTTGCACTTCGATTTGACATCTAATTGAACCAGTATGAAAGACAGAAAACGTAACATATCCAGTCTCCCACATCTTCCTCTGTATCCCAGCATTATTCGATGAGTAACTTCCTGTTCCATTCACGCATGGACGATTTCTCATTAAAGCGGTGAAACGCCTCAATTTGTGCTTTTTGTGGGCGGATTTCTTTGTACGAATCCTCGACTGAGACCTTGCTAAAATGGTTTAATAGTGAGCCAACTGTGGGGGAAAAAACAACGTAGGACAAGAGTTTTGGAAATAGAATCGGAAGAATAGATTAGATGTTTTCAAAAAGGAAATCGATTGCATGAAAAAATTTTCATTATGTGTAGCATGGTTATGAGAAAATGCAAAAAAATTCCGTACTGATTCGATGTATCTTTCATTTTTGTATAAGTTTTGTGATATTCGTGTTAATAGAATCTGAAAGAAAATTGAACATAATTGGTTCCAATTCCCCGAAATTTATGTGCACATAGAATGCGTTTTGCAATGGCAACTTAGCAAAAAAATCAATATGTAGCTTTGTTTGGAGCGTTGTTTAAAAATTGTTGATATATTAATATAATTGAGAAAATTACTAGCGGCAAAATTGTGACTTTTTGAGTGTTAAAATCGCTAGGTTAGGAAATCCTAGAAAAATGTATATATATTTGCTGTTATATGCTTAACACCCTTATATCAATTTATAGTGAATTGTTTTTTGATGCTGCATTATGCAAGGCAAATTAGATAGTTTCGTAATTTATTCGAAAAGATTTGTAGTTTTTATTCTGTTTTGAATGCATTATATATACTTGACATATGATGGAACGGATGAGTCAGCTTTTCAAAATGCTAAATTGATTTTATGAAAATTGATTTGCGGAATAAATTTTACTTAAAGAAACAGAGAAAGTGACAAACGTTAACTATAAATTAAACATGTTATTTTTTTTATCTAAAAAAAAAACATGTTTAACTTAATAGTTCATGTTTAAGAAATAATGCTGTAAGAATTTTTATTTTTCAGTCAGACATTTCAAAGTTTTATGTTTTTTATTCGTTTTAAGTGTTCTTAAACCAATTCTAAATATTTTTCGAAAATTTCACGTGCTTTCTTTTGAGTGAATTTAAAATAATTAGTTTACGTTTTACTTTTTTGGAAAATTCCTGAATTTATCAGAAATCAATGTTAATAAGTAAATTAAAGAAATTAATAATCAATTTTTAAACAATGCTGAAAATTTTATCAAACAATTTTTTGTAACTTTCCACATATATGCATATATCATGGAAATTTATATAATGTGTGCTACTGGTTTTAATAGTAAGCGAATATAGCTGCGTTATTGTAATTCTGTATATTATATTTCTGGAAATAATTTTATAATCTTAGGATTCTATGTAATTATGAAAAGCATCATATGCATTTGTGGATGATAAGTGAATTTTATATAAGATCATTGCATTTCCGATTCTATTCTTTGTAATGGAATTATTTGAGAAATCGAAATTTGTTTGAAATTTCAGAATTTGTTTTGGCTGGAGTTTAATTTCCTGATAAGAGCATAGTTATTATTATTCTCATTATGTAAATTGCACCAAAATGCACAACGGAATTTTAATTCCATATTTTTTGTATCCTTAATTCAGAGCGATAATTATCGGTGATGAAGTCAGAGATTGCTTTTAAAATTTCATTTATTTCCTACCAGTTTATTTTGTTAAAATTACTGAAAATGTTAAGCCCAAAGACGAGAGTTAGTCATGTGATTACTTTTAATGTCAGCCAATGACATAGCGATTGCAATGATTTTTTTTTCATATATTTTATCAACATATTTAAACAAATAAATATTTGTAAAATATTGAACTTTTAAACATTTTCCATTATGCTTTTATCGTAAAAATGGGAATTTATTGTAAACAAATCATGAACATTAAAATAAGTGATTAAACGTTTTACCCTTCGGTTTAAAAAGAGTTATGCCAAAAAATACTTGAAATTACTGTTAAAAATTTGTTTGAATCGCTTAGTATTTAATGGTCAGTTAGCTACAGAAAAAGAATTTTTTTCCCCCCTTTCTCCCTCCAAATGCTTTTCTCTTTATTGTGAAAGGAAATAATTCGTTTAAATTTCTGATATATAAAGACTTGCGTACAATTTGTGTCCTTGATGGAAATTATGTGTTCTGCGTGTTTCTCTTTGCTCGAATATAATGAAATTTGAGCATCCGTCCATGCTTCAGCGATTGTCACCATAACTCGAGAGAAAGAGAAAAAATTAACCCATATATTTCGAATGAAGGTGTTTTTTTGTCTACTGCCGTTGTTTTTCTTTTTGAGGCATCTGGTACGATGGGGGTTCATCATTCTTGCATTTAATTAACTTTTTTTTTTTTATCTGGTTACCTGTTTCAGTATATGCATGATGGCCATATTGAGTTTCATGAATCTGCCTGCATTGTGAGTCTCTTTTGTGCTTTTACTCCACTCTTTCGTTTGATAGAGATTATGTTTATTTTATGAATGTGCAACATCTTCCAAGTTTACCGCAGATGCAAATAATTGCCTGTAAAGAAATAGTGACATTTATTTTGTTCCGGAGACACGGCGTATGACTTGTGCCATGCACTTTTGGACATGAAACTGGTTGTTTTCGTGATCTTCTAAATGGATTTTACTTTACAGTTTCTTTACTCTTTTTTGATCTTTAGAACAGGTACGAATTTCCAAAAATTTCCTTTATCGATCACTTTTGTATGATTATTGATTCTTTTGTGTAATATAATAACTGAATAGCTATTTTATCCGATCATAATTTAATTTTAATGCTGGCAAGCAAAAATAAAGGTCCCTCTCTCCCCATTTTTGGCTTTAAATGATGGGCAAGTACTGTGGATTCTGTTGGTCAGTTTTCTGTGTTTTTGAAACCCCCCGGAACAGAATTTCAAGGTCACGTGCTACTAAGGATGGACGATAATTTTATTCAAAAGTTTTCATTTGCCTTCTGAATTGTTGTAAATAAAATTATAAAGTTATTTTTGTTATTCTTTTATAGGTTGATAAGAAACGCTTTAAAAATGTTTATTGTTTCTAAGCAATTAAAAAGTAATAGTTCATGCCAATTACATTCAGTATTTTTTTTCTTCTCTTTTTGTTCATGCATTTTGCGGTATCTTCATTTTTTTTTTTTTTTTTTTTTTTTTCTGATTGGCAAATTTTTATTATTCATTAAATACTTACCACAGTACATTTCCAATGTATACATTTAAATTTTATTACTTAACATTCTTTTTTATACTCACTTAATTATTTAGAACATCTTAAATTTGCACATCTTATGAGTTGTTTTTACATAAAAAAATTTTTATTAACGTGTGAAGATGAAGATCAGGCTTGTATTAACCATTTATTTTTGATAATCTGCCAATTTGGGAAGTGTGATAAATGTAATGTTTCCCATTCTATGTACATAATTAAGGTGGTTATTATCGTCCTTTCGTCACAATATCTTGTATATATTTATGAAAAAAAAAATGTATATAATTCTGTCAACTTGGAAATTCAATGCAACTTTTTTAAACGAATTCTTAGTCTTTAATCAAAGTTTATTGGGGGGATATGTGAGCAAATAATGCTATAATGTTACTGCTACTTCATTTTCGTCCTCATAAATTTTATAATTATCGAGAAGCAAATAATTTTATAATTGTCGTGAAATAACCGTGTTCATATCCGAAAGTGTCATCAACCATCTAATGTATTATTTACACTATTATAAAGTTATTACTATACCTCCGGTCTTATTATACTTTTCATTATAACGGATCCCATTCATATTCAGATCTGTATAGAGTTCTTTATTACAGAAGAATACGTATTTCCTGTTGCTCAGCAAGGCCTTGCGTGTCTTATAAAAACTCTTCTGTGAAAAAAGTAGAATTATTCAGTTTAAATATAATTTTTTTATGAATCATAATTGTCGCATTAAAGTCTTGCCCTACCGGCACCTGTATTATATTTAGTTTGGAATATTATCATTTATCAGTTTTCCTTAAAATAAATTTTTTTTCCATATTACTCACCATTTAAAGAAAATGCAGACAGGTGTATTGATTCTTCGTTTATTCTAAGCATTATATAATTCATTTTCGTTAATATAAGTTATTGAATAAACTTATATATATATCTTTTTTTATATAATTAAATAGAATCTAATAAAATATAGCATTCCCCCTCTCCCCTACTAAACATTATAGAAAAATTTCCGATGCCTACAAATTTCTTAAATTATAGATTTATAAGTAGTCGTGCTGCAGATTGCAATTTGTGCAGCAAATTTCACGCATTTTAATATTGTTTTCATTGTGAATATGAAATTCTTTAAATGACTATTGATTTCATAATTTCGTCCATGTTCAAATGTTAAATATTAAAATAAAAAATTTAAAATAAGAATTGACTTTTCAATACTACATTTTTTTTTATCGTACCGTAACTCTTTGAAAACATATTCATTCCAAAAAAGTTTTGCAAAACTATCAGAATTTATTTTAAAATTAAATTAAGACCTTTTTCACTTCAAAATTTTTTGCGAACTTGTTAAATTTGAAATTAGGAAAATTAAGTAGAACTGTTAAGTTTTAGTTTTCTTGCAGAGAAAATACAAATCTTATTTTTTTTTTTTTTCTTGTTTCAAACATAAATTCTGATCTATTTATCAGTTTTAAACACTGCCTTTAATTTAAAAACGTTTTGATGAGCCGTGCATGAGCGGAAAAAAATTCGTTTCGAATTCATCTGTTTCTATTTTTAAAAAAAGCAAATAAAAACGTTCTTCGAATTATGGGTTTCAACCATTGTTTGTGTGAATCATATGTTATCCCTGTTGAGGATAAAGGACGTCGTATCGCCTTTATGCTAGACAGGACCTTGTGCATGTATTTTATGATTCATCTATATCGTCTACCCAATTATTCTAGATACTAAATTACTTGATGCTTGTTCAATAGGTCCTAAAGGCATCGAATGCATTCAAATTTCATGTTCGGTATTTATTGGACGAATTTTCTTCAAGAATAAGAGGAACAGCTGTTAATGCTTCATTTGTAAAGTTATTGAATTATCTCTGCTTTTCGTAATTTCGATATTTTTACTGACTTCATCATGAATAATATGTTTCGTTTGAACTCTTTTTACTTATCATTGAATGCGAAATTCTGTAACATACATATTACAAAAATAAAATAATTAAGCATCACTAATAGCGCAACATTCGTTAGGACTTTTGGAATTCTGGACTGAAATTCTGTTGAAAATCCACTCAATAATTTCTTCATACCTTGTATAATCGAATTTCCTTTAATTCTTAGAAACTACGTGCATACCCTTGGGCCAAAAATTTATTAATTTTCTTATAAACTCTGTTAATTTTGAGTATTTACTTTTTCAAAAGCCAAATAAAAAATGTAATGTTCTAACAATGGATCTTAAGTCTTTGATTCGCGCTTAATTTCTGTTCACTTTAATTACCTTTATAGCACCATCGTTGCATAACACATTTTTTTTCATGCGATGATTTTTTAAAATTCTTTACATAGAAAACTTGTTTCCTGTTTTTATAGCCATATTTCTTATTACTTTTCGTAATCAAATATATTAAGAAAGCGTTACTAGGAATTTCGAGATTAGGAAATTGTGAAATAGGCCTTCTATTTTAATTAAACTTCATGCATTTAAGTACAAGCTATTATTAAATATATGCTAGCCTCCCTTGGCAACCAACTTATTCGCCTGGAATATTGGCTTTTCTGGCCTCTAAACTTTATTCGAAATGTATGACTATTCAAAATTTCACATCTTTTGTGTATTGCGATTTTAATGTAAATTGCAATGCAATAAATAAGAAAAGGGATTACTCCCTCATCCTATGTGATCAAAAGTATTCGGACGCCTTCGAATTTATGCTTTTCTCCGAATTTTTTCGGAAAGGCTGAACGAACTTTCTTTGCAATTCGACTACGGAAAAACTATTC
Organism: Argiope bruennichi; assembly: GCF_947563725.1. NCBI lineage: Eukaryota > Metazoa > Arthropoda > Arachnida > Araneae > Araneidae > Argiope > Argiope bruennichi. Next base: position 1,610,159 of record NC_079153.1, on the reverse strand, counting down.
CTGAACTCGCATTTTACTGCGAAATTCGGTCATGTAACATTTATGAATTCTACCAGAAACTTTGGTCTCGCGCCTTTTTACAGAAAGCAGATAGTGATTTGAAACTTTGAACAGTGATTTTAATTGCTTTTGGTAATATTTAGATGCATGTTTGAAAAAATGACCTGTTAATTCGGAAAAATAATAGCCCCCCCTCCATTTTTTTTTAATGAAATGCAGAGCTTTCAATCGAATTATGCAGAATTTACAGAAAGCTGAAGTAATATATTTAATAACATTGAAGTAATATATTTAAAACAAAAATCTGTAACGTTCCAGGAATAAGACGAATTTCAGGTATATAGGACAATTTTATAAAAATTCCATTTAAATATCGCCGAGATTTGGAATGGTATTTGCATTGAATTAAAGTTGATCTTTTTAAGTGTAGCCGAATGAAAAGTTTTTTTTTTTTTCTCCGTAAATTGATATTTATTATCCTCAGTTAAAAAAAAAGCTAAGAAATACATCAAATAGTTTTTTTTATATAAATTAAGTACGTAATATAAATTGCAATAAAATAGGCATAAATTGAAATAACGGCTAGTGAACTGTGAGGAAGGCTGTCCACTAGTTTGTGGAATGCTTCTGATCCGCATTGAGATCCGAGATTTCAGCAGACCAATCAAATTTCTCAATACTTGCGCGTTAAATTGGAACTTCGAATTCTGCTGAGAACCCGCATCTGTGAGAATGCCATTCAGTTTTCGAAGAGAGGCGGGCAAGTCCTGCAGAAACATTTCAAAGACTAGTGGTGTGAAATAACAGGAATACCACTCGTAGTAGTAATTGATACATCAGCATAGTAGATGACACACAAAAGCGTCCAGATGCTTTTAATTATATTGTAAATTAAATTATATATTGATAAAATGTTTGCGTAAATAATACTAAGTAACATAATGCAGTTTTTTTTTTTTGTTTTGCTACGATGCTTAATTTATAATTAAGTACCTTCCTATTCTTTTATTGAATTCATTGTAATTATTAAACGATTCATGCTCATTGAATATTAATGTGTGTCGTTTAATTTCTTAGTAAACATTGGATTATATATATTACACACATACAAGGTGCACTAGCTTTCAAATACAGAAATTAATTAATTTCGCAATGCGCAGTTAAAAATTTACTAACTATGCCAATGTTTTTTGAAATATTCATAGAATTCACTTCAAATTTTAATATAGTACGTTAGTATTACTTTATCACATATTTTGTAAGTTTTGCACAATTTGATTGCTTTTTATCAATAAACAACTTTTTTTGTAAAAATAAATCGTCACATTTTTTTTTTTTTTTTTTTTTTTGCCGAAAGCAAATAGTATTATTGAAAGTTTCAAATCATTTTCAGCTTTCTGTAAAACAGTGCAAGACCAACTTCTTTTCTTTAGAAGTTCTGCCCCTTAAGTATCCTCTTGACTGAATTTTTGAAATAAAATTGGGAGTTCAGTTATTTTTTAAATGATCGAAATTCAGAAAAATATCGTCTACTCTTCCTGAAGACATTTGGAAAAATACACAAATCCGAAAGATTCCGGGTATTTTTGACCGCATAATATATGTAGCATTCAGTTTTAAGGGTTTTAAACTGAAATGTTAACACAAGGCCGAATTGTGCAACAATAATATACAGATGAGAAAAATGCGAATATCAATTATACATGTTGAATGAAAGAATGTTTTAGAAAATTAAACGAAATAACAAGAGAAAGAAACTAACATTTAAAAAAAAAAAAGGGAAGAATATTTGTCGAATATTTGATCACCAAGTTAAACGATCTGCATACGTTCTTTTATTATTATTATTATTTGCTGTAGAAATAATTTCCGCATCTACAGATGTGCAGTGTTGATGTCGGATTCGAATTCAGTCTCCTATCTGTTGTGTTTCGAACACTATGAGTTAATAAATGTACTAACTGCACGAGTCCCGTAGAATGATGCTTGATTAGCGAATGAAGGCGTACCAACCAAATTTCTTATCTCATCACATTTTTTTTTTTTCCCCCATCTTTGATTCCGGAAAAGATCAAGAGGCGCATATTTTACTCTCCTAAAATAAACCCTGATGACCCTACATTTCTTTAGTTAATTTAATTGAAATTGCGAATATTTCTGAATGAAGAAATCTGGTGAAATGGAAATAAAATAGGCCTAGTTTAGAATTCTTGATTATCGTTTCGGCAAAAAACAATTATCTTGTAAAAATGAAAGAAACATTGAACTGTCAGGAATACAGAAAGAAATGCCCGATTCTTAAGAACGTCATCAAAATTTAAAAATCGGTCAATAAAGCCAACGCTCTCTTAAACTAATTATGTAATAATTTATTCTGCGTTCGTAATGTTTGCGGTATATTCTCTGAAAATGAAGTGGTTGTATTTTATATTAATGGTTACTGTTGCTCAGAATTAATACCCAGTTGCTAATTTCTTAGAAATATGCAATGAAATTTCATGGCTTTTGCTACCATAATGAACTCTGATATAGCTTCTGCTTTTTGTTTGTAACCGATTTCGAAACAGAGCTGGGCTATTTTTAATTTTCATATTTATAACCCGAATCAAACTTGTTTATGTGCATAGAGTGTATATATGTTTCCAGGCGATGCTCCGAGTTCCAAATTCCTCTGTAATTTTTTTTTTTTTTTTTAATGAAAGTACCTTTGAAGCACGCTTACTGGTTTGCTAGTCATTTTGTTGCTGGTACGAGTTATTATTATTTTTTTTCTAAAATTCGATTTCATTCTCATTGTTGAGCTTATTTTGCATACTCATTTCTTCGTGCATAAATGATGCCAAAAACTTGACTGAAATGAATCTCTTCCGAATGAGAAAGAAATGCCCTGTGTTCGGCAGAGTGGAGATAATGCTGCTGGGAAAGTTTTCTGAGATTTCATTCGTTGATCAGATGTGCTTGATTGACTTTTATCAGAAAATTCAGCTCCACCAATGCTGTCGTTTTCTTGCTGAGTTTGAAAAGTCGACTTCGAATTGGCTCTTTTGTTGAAAATTAAACTTTCTTTTCGACCCTGATGCTAAAAATAATAAATCGACCGTTGTTTCATTTAATGGAAAATGGAAGTAATTCTTGCTTGCATGGAATTAATTCTGAAATAGTTTCGAAATAATGATAAACATATATTGGCCAGCATCTAAATTTATTGCACACCAGGCAATTACCGTTTATATATTTAATATATCCATTATATTGTTCTGCATCTGGCACAGGAACTGCAGTTATTTTATATTGGTACTTTTTCTAGTTCATTTTATAATTCTTATATTTATTTTAATTCGTTTTTCAGCTTTATTAGATCAAGTCTAATTAAAATTGTGATGAGGTTTTTAAAATATATTTAATAATGGTTTGAGTCTGTGCAGTATGAATAGGTTAAAAAAATTCCATCCGAATTTTGAATTTATCCTTTGTAGTATTCATTATTATGACAGATCTGAAAAACTTGTTAACACGTCCGTCATTTTTCTCTCCTTTACAAACTGATCAATTTTCTGCTTTAAAAATTTACATAACATCGAAAGGGCAACCTGCAATGATGTTTATTAGCTGACTACAACGTTATATGAATATCTTCCATTCTTCAATTAGCTAATAATGCTGAATTTCAATTTTTGTTGGGAAGCCTCTTAGTAATCAATATTTACAGAAATTAATCATGTTTATGCGAAGATGAATCTTTTTTTCATATTTAGCTTAATCTGAATGCAATTTAAGATATAAATTGTTGCAAATTTTTTATCCTGACTGAGGATATAATTTTTGCTAGCATCTTTTGTGAGAACCCTCAAGTAATAAATCAGCTTACAAGGATATTTGTTTAGAACTCTCCAGTCGTCTTTAATGGATGGAAGCTTTACTGAAACTGTTATTATTACAGTCGAACATTCATTTTTATTTTATGAACTCTAAAGTAAACATCCGTGTGTGATTTTTGAAGCCTAGTTAATAAGTTAGTTAATCGCGAAATATTGTGATTATAAACTGACTGAAGAAAGAATTCTCAGGCCGGCGTCCTGGCATAGGGGTAACGCGTCTTCCCCGTGATCTGGGCGTCCTGGGTTCGAGTCCCGGTTTGGGCATGGTTGTTCTATCTGTGAGATGTGTGAATGTGCCCTCCTGTAAAAAGGAGTTGTGCAAGCGAATGAATGATGCGTAAGTAGCTAAATCGTACTCTTGGCCCTAGTTGGCGCTACTATAAAAACAAGAGACGCTCCCCCACCGGCTTAAAATCGCTGTCTTTGTAACAGCGGGCTTGTCCATGGCGAGTGCCATAAGAAACAACAAGAATTCTCAGACCTGATCCATCATAGTAGTTTTCTTTAGCCCAAAAGTTTTTGTAATACTTAAAAACAATCATGAAATCTAGAAAAATTTACTCGTACATATATTTTCATTGATTTCAAAAAATATTCGGAAATGCATAAATGCGCTGCCAAAAAGAAATTGTTTTTTATTTCATGGTCTGTTTGAAACCCAAAGAAATAAAATATAATTGCATGTTTGTGCTTAAATATGCGTGTGTGCATAGTCTTTCACCTTTCGAATGCAAAATGATTCGCATTACTATAAAAAAAAAAAAAATGAAAAAAAAAACACGTCGAATGTATAAAATTTAATTTTTATGTACAATTTTTGACACTTTGTTAATTTTATTATTTGGTGCATCAGCATTTAAATGTTTTGTGGCTAGTATGAAATGTGATTTTGTAATATTAAAAGCAAAACTTTGAAATGCACAAAAGAAACATGAATGTGTGTTCTATATACCGAAATTAATTATCGCCTCAAAAATCTTGTTTTTTTCGTGTTTTTGTTTGTGTAAAGTGAACTGGAATTTAGAAAAGGGGGTTAGGAGGGGAGACCAAGCTAATCGAAACGAGCTTTAAAATCGGAGCGAAGCTAAACATCGCAAATGTGAAATTTGTGGCGCCAATAAATTTATAACGGAATCTTTGTAATAGTAGTTCAATTGTTAATGAATGACACGAACATTAATTGGAAATTTCTGTGGCTGTATTCTAATGGCAGGGACGGTCTTTATTTGTTTTGACTTCCAAAGTGGGAAAAATAAAACATTACTTGTAGAGCAATCTTCCGTAGAGCCATTCCTGTCGCAATGGCGAGTGGTCATTTTACCAAACTAATATTAATCTACTGAAAGAGGGAATTAGTACTGAATTGTTATTAAGTTTTTTAAAAGCAGTCATATTTCGAACATATTAAGAGATGCGAAGAAAAATTCCTCTGAATCTGTTCCGAAAATTCGTTTGTTAGTAAAGTATGTTGATTTATCGGAGTTGGGTTTAATGTCCCATCATCCCAAAAAGAGATGTTTTCACTGGTGAATAATGTAGAATGTCTTCTTAGATAAATGTCGTTTCTGCTAGACAAGTTCATCACAATCATTGATTTAAATACTCCTTACAGTACGCGTTTGATGAAGTCATACATATTTGATCAGTATCTCTAAAAAACGGAAACGCTCTTTTAATAAGTTTAAATATCTCAATTAAAAGGATGTGTGAAAAAAGTAAAATTTTCTTCCATGTGTATTTGGAATTTTTTTCGTCTGCCCGTTCCCATGAAAAGGCTCCACTTCCCGCACGTGAGGTGATGTCGTATAGAGAGGTTGCTCACCCTTTTTCTTTCTGTGCATCCTCTATTCTAGCGACTGAAACAAGTGAAATTTTCTTTTTAAAGAGGGAAAATCGAGACCGTATAAACAGCGATTGTAAAGAGCACGCGATTGTCGAAAAAGTCGTAAAAAAAGCTCTGCCTGCCGCATTTTGACGTTTTGACCTGAAATTTTTGCGACGCCTTTTCATATTTTTGCGCAAATTTAAATGAAATCGTTACTTGAACCGACTGTTTTCCGGCATTAGATTTTGAATTGTGTTGCTCTGTAAAAGAGTCATTTATGGGCTATTTTCTTTTTACTTGGCGTAAATGTCGCGCTTTGAAAGAGGTCGTTGAAATCGTCGCTAAGAAGTTTTCCATATTTCAAGAAGTATGAAAAGAATCCGAACTGCTTAAAATGAAATATGCTTTGGATATCATCGAGATCAGAGTATTTTAATCTTCACTTATGTTTCTAACGAATGATTTCATTGACTTATTTTCTGTCTTCACATAATTAAACCAATAAAAGGATTCTCCTCTTGACTTTTCAGTGTACTTTTAGAATATATCGTGTATTGTTTTTTACTTCATGTACCCATCTTGGATCCATTTCATCCAAAAGTTGAGTCTGATCTACGATTTTAGTGGGAAGATTATACAACAATGAAATTCATGTACTTAAATTGCTCCATTTTTCTTTTATCGCGCCCATGCACACATGAATAGACATGATGCTGTTACCTGCCCTACGTTTGATACAGACCCTCCTTCTCCCTCATCGCACTTATGAATTATTGCTTTCATATTATTCCCAAACCATTTTTGGATCCAAATGGAATATCTTGAGTTGAATTTTTTTGCGATTGCAATATTTCCTGTTCTTAGCATATGAACAAATTAAAAAAAAAATCACTGTTTTTAAGAAAGCCAATAATATTAGTATATCTCGACTCGATCGAGCCCACCAGTTTGAATAAATTCTAGTAAAAAAAACTGTCATTGTACAAAATACAAAATTAATACATTAATACAAAATTTTGAGATGTTACCACACATATATAACAGTATGGGACGTCATTTAATTTTCCCTTGGAGAAATTGCTTCGCTTGTAGCGTAATTGGATTTTGGTAAATATTTGCTACGAAGCGTTTTTTTGCTGCCGAAACAACGAATTTCAATCCATTTTTATTCTCCAATCCGATTCGTCAGAAATTTCATAAGCTGCTCATTTGAATGGAGGGAATCGAAAATAATAGTTGTAATCATATATCTAGTGTTATAGTTTTAAAACAACTTCCCAGTCATCTAATGCAGTGTGAATGATTGATTTGCGTGAATGCCGGGTTTACACTCGGACACTTATAAGCCCATCCGTAGGCAGCGGATGTGTAGAAAGACTGAAAAATGCTGTTTCAGTTAATGGCAAGTAACAACATGCCACTGTATTGTATCCCCCCCCCCTTATTGCACATACGTTTGTAAAAGTAGGCGATTTTTTTCCCCTCACCATGAAAAAATTGTTCACTTACCGTAAATTAATTCCTACATTTTTTGCTTTTTGTTTTTTTTCTGATGCGAAGGTTTTTTTTTTTTTTTTTTTTTTTTTTTTTTGCCATGTTCTTTTTATCTTTCCAGATTTAAGTGGTTTTTTTAAAGAGCATTGTTCTTCATATTGCGTAATATTATAGATATTTTTTTTAAGATTTTATCCCTTAAAGTTTAAAGAAGCTTTAAATGAAGAGAAAATGAACATAAGTCACACTATTACTCGTGCTTTATTTTTAAGGAATACTTCAGAAAACATAAAATAAAACTCTTGAATTCCGTCAAACTGATAGATTTCTGTTGGATTTGAAATCTATTTTTAAGAAACCTGTCATGATGTACTTGACTGGCATCAATCCCTATTTAAATTGTTAGCATTTAAGAAATTCTTCTATGTGTCTACTGTTGCAGATGTGGAATGGCATTTCCTTTTCAAAATAGACTTTAAAAAGAAATGAAAGAGAAAGTATTTCATTATTTTTACTTTCTTCAGTGTTTGGTGCAAATGAAGCAATTGCTCTTTATAAGCCATTTTTGTCATGCAGCCATTTATACGACAAGAATTTTTCATTAACTTTAATTCGATGCAAACAGTTCAGTATATTTTTGAAAAGAGCTCTTTTAATTTTTTTTCTTTGATTGGAATATTTTTGGGATAGCAGAAATGCCTCTGAATTTCTTCAAAGCTGTATAACTGTTTCGAAATAGTATTTCAAAGTTAAAATTCTCTTTTATTCAAATTTAACGGAAATCTAAAGTTTTAATTTCTTCACGGAGTAATAAAAGCAACGCCTGTTTGTAGAATCGGGCGTTTCGTTTAAGGCACTTGAATATGTTTATGTGAAGAGAAGAGAAGACAAAAGAAAAAGTAAAAGCGTCCATTTTGTATAGGTACTTAAGAAAATATAGTTTACTATTGTTAATTAAGTTATTATAGTTAAGAAAACATAAATCCGACTTTCCGACTATTTTATTTTAAAAAAAATATATCTCTTTTGTAATTTTAGTGAGTGCCCACGAGTTCAGAAAAATATTTGTGGAATTTCAGCTGCGAGTCTAACATGATAGATAGCTAAATGGATAAAATTTAGCATGCATTTTTATCATTAGAATGGTAGATGAAATTTTGAATACGGAACGTAAAAATATTGACTTTCTTTCCATCTGTATAAATATACATAATAGTTCATTCTCTTTCGTGATAATTCGAAAAGACAGTGGCATAGTCAAATGAATTTGTTATGTGATTTTTGTTATCGAAATTGAAGATCTGAAGTAAATTTCGTATATCCGTAAGAATGAAGATAGCCCAGATGAATGAATATGGATCTATTCTTGGGTTTTCTTGGGGAGTACTTCGTATCATGCCCCGCCGAGTCCAGAAGTGGACGTCAGCTTAATTTAATATTCATGATTCGTAGAAAGTTGGATATTCACTAAAGTTTTCTAAATTCGCATCTGAAACGCTCTAGAAATCGGACGAATAATCCAAGACTCTGGCTAGGAAAGTTGTAGAATATATTGTACCAATTATCGGAAGAATAAGAATAAATAAAAAAAAATCATTTATGGTGGGAAATGGTTAATTATTTGAAAAATCGTCAAAATATGAGCCATAAATAATTTCACATTTGTAAGCTGATTCATTTTCGGCAGTTTTTTCTCAATCCTGAATAGAGTCCAAAGGTGAGGCGAATCTGGGATTTCGGTTAAGTTCGGTTGTGTACGGTATTGTTTTGACGCCCTGAAATTTTTATTTGAAGACGTTTTCTCAGTGTATTGGCCTAGATTCTCTGTTGTCGCAAATCTATTTATCAAATATTTAAACAAGTTGATGGGATACGGAAATAAATTTTAAAAACCTGACGATGATGTTATAAATTAGCATCAAATCTTGTTTATTATTAAATGTTACGTGAAAATACTTTGGCATGAAATTGCACAAATTAGAAAACAAATATTTATTTGGCGTCATCTTTTGGCCTAATTTATTGAGCACCTTATTAACATTTGTGTCTATAGTATTATATATACTAGCTAGTAGTCTGTATTTGTTCATATACATATAAAAAATGAACCGGGGGTATTACAGTTTTTATGTTGAATGCAACAAAATATCCCCTCGGTAACTTTCAGTGACTTAGAAACAGTAACTTGGCGCCATATCTAATGTATATAGAATTTGTTGCGCCTATATTGCCAGAAATTCTCAAATAATATTACTATCTCCCCACAATTCAAGTGGCTTTTCTATGGAAGTTTAGTATTACTTCATAGAAAATACACATTAAATGGAATGCCCATTGCCTTGCTTTCATCTATATCTATCTGTACTTATAATAAAGCTCAAGTGTGTGTGTGTGTGTGTGTGTGTGTGTGTGTGTGTGTGTGTGTGTGTGTGTGTGTGTGTGTGTGTGTGTGTGTGTGTGTGTGTGTGTGTGTGTGTGTGTGTGTGTGTGTGTGTGTGTGTGTGTGTGTGTGTGTGTGTGTGTGTGTGTGTGTGTGTGTGTGTGTGTGTGTGTGTGTGTGTGTGTGTGTGTGTGTGTGTGTGTGTGTGTGTGTGTGTGTGTGTGTGTGTGTGTGTGTGTGTGTGTGTGTGTGTGTGTGTGTGTGTGTGTGTGTGTGTGTGTGTGTGTGTGTGTGTGTGTGTGTGTGTGTGTGTGTGTGTGTGTGTGTGTGTGTGTGTGTGTGTGTGTGTGTGTTGGCGTTCTACAGGCTAGACCATTCAATCTACAGCTACCAAATTTGGCACGTGTATACCTTGGAGGCCGGGAATGTGCACCTGGGGGTTATTTTTTCGAATTTTTAATTAGAATTTTATTTATTTAAAAATTAAGCGAAATTTTGGCGTGTTTCTGCTATAACTTCCGAAAATATTACCGCACAAAAAAGATTTTTAGATGAAGTTAATGATCAAAAATTTCTCTTTTAAATGATACCAATGTTTTAACCTTAAAATTAAATTTCTATTTTTAAATAATTTTTTTAACTATATTTTTCAACAATTTTTTTCTCACAAAATAAAAATAAAATTTAAGCTGCACGAGCACGTTTCGCATTCATGGGGAAAAATTAGCTTGTTGCAAAGTGTTGCCATCACATTGATTAAAGCTCCAATTGAAAATAAATGAAATCTTTTTGGAAATGAAATCTGCAAAAATATAATTTTCAGCACGTGTCTGTAGGAAATGAAACAAATATGAAATATTTTTTCTAAAAAATAAATTCAAGAAAATTTATTTTATGGTCGTTTACACTATCTATATTATTAATCCAATAAATCAGTTTTATTTTAAGGCAAGTTTTGTTTAATATGAACAGGATATCCATTCAAATCAGGGTCACACAGCTAATTTGCAAGCCTTTAATAATAGACACAAATCTTCTAAAATGGTCTAAATGGAAAATGATTATATTTTATGCAACTTGATCCAATAAATACTCTAATAAATAACGAATTTTTGATTTTGCATAAAGTTTCTGCTGTGGAAATCACGTTTAACAAAATGTTCTTGAAACACTAATATTTTAAATAAAAAGAATTAATTTCCAATCAACTAAATCAGTCACTTAAACTGACTGATTTATGAAAATTTGAATATCACTATTCAATAAAAAAGGATAATTTTAGATTTTCCATCGATCGTTTCAAAGAAAATACGCCAATCAGCGCGCAGGTTTCTCAAGATTAATTGGCCTAAGATTATGAAAATGTCGAGTTTTTCTAAATTTTTAACATTCAGAACTTCATAAATCAGTCTTAGTTGATCGTTGAAAATTGAAACATTCATTCATTTATTTAAAATTTGGTGTGTCCAGAATATTTCTCAGAATATGTTACCTTACTGAATTAAATTTAGACTTCATAATTTTTGAAATATATTTATAGACCGGAACAAAATATTATTATTGATTTCATTTCAATCCTTTTGAAAGCAAAACTAAAAACTGAATTTTATGCTGAATCTGAGAACTTTTTGTTGAATTATTCTTTGAGATATTACATAAATTATGAAAATATTTTGTAATTCACATAAGACTTAAATACCGAGCGATTCTGTTTGCAGTACTCATATTCAATAATAATAATAATAAATAAATAACAATACAGATGATAAATAAAATAAAACGCTTGGTTTCATTAAAAAATATCTTTATTAATTGCAATCTCAGCATTTCCACTTTAAATTAAATTTGAAGTTTTACCGGAAATGACAACAAATTAGGAAAATATATATAGTAAACGATCTATACAACAGTAAAAGTTTGGTATGACTATCAAAATTTGAAGATTAAAAATGTTTTGTGTGAGAAGCTATTAAGAGACAAGTTACTGAAAATATTTAATTGAAAATTGTAACGAGCGGTAATACTGGTGAACCGGCTGGTCGCCAAAGGCGGCTAGTAGTATATAAAACTGATTTTTAAAAATCAGTTTGTTCAAGAATGCAGTGCGTTATTTCCACTTTGAGAGTATCGAATGGCTGAATTTATGAAAATGAAAATCTTACCCTACATCACACACGAATAATTTGATGTTTTGAAAAACATTGACATTAAAAATATAAATGACGATGCATTAAGATAATATTTGCTCTAAAGCAAATATTTGGAATTATTTTTGTATAAAAGAGGAGGAAAAGAAACCTATGATTATCTACTCTGTAGGAAGCCGCATTATAACGGTTGGAAGTTTGGTATTTGCAAATAGCAAATTCCGTCCGACTTCCGCGATTGTTTCTGCTATGCCTTCAAGCATTACTGGGTAATTTTTTTGCTCCAATATTTGTGTTTTGATTGAAAATCGTTTGATGCACTCATTAAAATTGTTTCATTTGAAGTATCATTTTCCTGCTCCGTATTGTAAATACAGTTCATGGTCTATTGAAGTCAAGAACGCAAACTTCCCCTCGGATCAATTGTATCTTGCGCTTAAAATGTGGTTTGCCTTTCTTTTGATGCAGATGCTCTAGATTTGAAATGACGCTTTATTTGACTTAGTAAATGAGGAATAATTTTTTATTTTTGAAGGAATGAAGTGTATATCGTCATCATGACTGAGTGGATTTTTAACCTTCACGGAATGATCGCATCAGTAAAATCAGCTTGAGTTTACAGAAAAATACTGCTGCATGTGGCACATTGCTACATTTTTTTCCTTCCTAATACGCGGAAGGTCAGTGACTCCAAAAGAGTGATAACATTTTCTTTAAAGTGATTGTTTACTTTCGCAAAGAATCTTTTTTGTTCTAGGCGTTTGATGTACTTTAAACTCCCATCCACCAGCGAATAGTCCGTAAAATAGTCGAAAAAGGATGCAAATTAGAACGAAAATACTGTAATGTAATTCTTATTTACGTTAAGAGGGCTACTCATAACTTGGCACATCATAAACAAATTTCTGTACTTTTAATTTTGCTGAATCATTTTTATTTCTAAGTGAACCCATTCTCATATAAAATGAACCCATTTCTCTAATGCGAGTCAAAATTCAGTTGCCATTTACCTTCAACATTTATATAAATTTTGTTATATTTTTATAATTTAAAGTGCGTTTTATAATTGGGGGTTTTGGTTGTTGCATTAAAGTTTAAAAGAAAAAAATTGCACCAATTTTTTTAAATGTAAAATTTAAAATTAGCACGGTATAATGCGTTTCATAAGAATTTAATATTTCTACGATTATTTTTATGCCAAGAAAATAATGTCCATTCGTCATGCCCCCTTGATGTAGGACGCCGCACAATCTTTTTGAGATCTAGCAATTGAAGCCGTATTAGCATTGATGTGAACATTAATTTTGGTGTTTCCTATACTTGGAAAAATGAATTGTTCTGAAATAGGTGTTCGAATTATGAAAAATCCCAAATCATCGCTTTTGCTATAATCGTGTAAAAATAATTGATAACAATGATTTTAAAAAAATTCATTAGCTTATGTAACATTACCTGTTTTCTCATGGATTGCCTATAATTTGAAAAATGTCAGTGAAATAGAAAAAAAACTCAATAACGTTAATTTAAATTTACATTAGCCGCCTGCTTCGAGCAATTGTTTGCCCGCCATGTTAATTGCATTGATTTAATTATGTCAATCAATGGATGTAACTGTTTTATCTATTTTAAATTATATTTAATAAGCGTAGAACCTTTTATTTGATATGCTCGCGAAATGGCGAAATAAATTGGTAAAATCGATCCTGCTGTTGAAGTTAGGGGTCGTCCATGTTTTATGTTGCAGTATCTTTCAAAAAGGATATGGTAGTACGGGATAGGTGATCGTTAATGAGACATTCCAGATGTCATAAGCTTTCAAATGAAGTAAAAAAATTGGCGAAATAGATGCAGTAATTTAAGCTGGTGGACTGTGTCGAAATTTTTTTCTTATACCGTACTCTCCAACATAGGTTACCTAGTCATCAGTAGTACTTCTTACAGAAATTACATTTAACGTAGTATGAACAAATTATTGAATAGATATATTCAAAAAAAATGTTAATTAAAATAAATATTTTCAACCAGTATTTAAAATTATTTAACTTTTATTATTGACTAAATAATAAATATGAAATATAAAAGAAATGGTATAACAAAATTTTGGATATCGAAAATTTTACTTGTTAGACATTTACAATATTTTTTTTTCCCCGTTAAATAGAGAGCATTTTTTTTTTAAAGTTGTCATTGCGCAGTTTAACATCATAATAAACTCCCACATACTAACATTTTTCTAATAAGGAGGGACTTCAGAGTTTTTGCATTCATACTAAAATAAGACTCCGTTTTGGTTTTTTACTGCCAGCATTGTTGTACGAGGTTGCGGAAAAGGTACTTTCGGCGTTTTATATAATTCTCCTTAGTTTTTCACTATATATCTGTAGCCAAGTAATATCCACGTAATTTCCGTAGTTGTCGGAGGGTAGGTTATAGAGAATATACAATGAAGTAGTATTTTTGAGATTGTTTTCGAGAAAGAGAGAGAAGCGATTGTTGATGATATATCTAGAGGTCATAAGTTGCCTATGAAATAAAAACTGACGAAATCGGATCAGTAATTGAGGTTATGAGTCTGGTTATTTTGGTTTTGCCTATTTTTTAAAGCTATATTGACATGAAAATGAAACCAAAACAAAAATTAATATTGATTTTGCACGTTTATTTTTGTGTCGACAACAATATTGTGTTCCGAACTGCTGGAGTATGGATGAAGAATAAAATGTTTAATCTAATTGATTCTTTTTTCTAAGGTCTGGAAGTTAAGAATATAGTTTCCATTTGCTGTGTTTTGGTAAATAATTGTCTTGAATCGTATTCCATCATATTTTGAGACAAATTTCTTTTCCAGCGTACCTCATTAATGTTTCTACAGCAAATCGTGTTCGCTACATGAAATGAGTTAAATGAAATTTTGTAAGACGACATTTTATAGGTAATTTCTGTGGATTAATATTCTGTTTCAAACATTTCCTCGTCATCTGACCGTGATTCAAGATGACGAGGTCCGTCCCAAAATAACGCTAGTGTTGCTTTAAAAACAGGGCGTTAATATAACTCGTTGACTAGTTTACTGTTTGTAAATTGCAGTACGCATAATTGAAAATCGTTTGAAATACTTTATAATGCAAACCTGTATCCCAATTGGCAGGTAATTATTTTTTGAGTTATAGGTGCTTGCTAAAAAAAATTTCAGGATCCAAATAAGATTTTTAATTTAAAATGAACCGAATTTTTTCCTTGATAAATTCAGAGCATATCGTCACACATAACCCATTTTAAATCACTTTCAAATGTAAGAAATTAACTTTTCTGTTTTCATCAGTTTTATTTCTGTACAAGTTTTTTCTAATTTTAATATTTTAAAAATATTGTTATCGATACTTTTTATTGTTTTAATACGTTTTTTCAGCATGCATTTATTTTGTTGTTGCAAGAAGAGTAATTAAAAAAAATAATAAAGCCGAATTACTCCTAAAACATCATGCTGCAGTGTTTTGGAGTAGGTGTTGGAATGTTGTTTTTTTTCCATAGTATGAGTGTAATCAATATCTTAAGACTGTTTTACATAGCATTCCCTAATTTTGTTCTCGTGAAAGTAACTTCCATAGTCATTTTATTATGGCCATATTTTTGCTTTCAAATATATATTAGAACTTATTTTCATTTCATTTTTTTTTTATCTTCTATATACAGAGAAATGAATACAATCATTGCTTTTCTGCAATGGGTTGTTTCTGTTCTCTTCTTGGATTTATTTCAGTTCTTAATTTATACTATAATTTTCAAATTATCGGTGTTCTTAAAATTTTGTAATCACTTGAATTCTAGACATAAAAAGTCGTACGACCCAGAACTTAAAATATTTTCCCATGCTCAGAATTTACGCCGAAACCAAAAAAAACAAACAAACAAAAAAAAAAACATTTCAGCTAATTATCAGCCTGAAAAAATATCTCATGGTTATACTATTTTAAAAACGTGTCTTTCATCGCAATGTATCATTATAAGTGCAAAATAATGCACAAACAAAAGAGCAAGTTCGAAGTAACAACGAAAAAGTTAAAAAGAAAAGTTCTTAAAGATAAAAAGAGGAGAAAATATAAAATACATGCATGTTATTTCTACCTTTACTGTTGATATATGTAGATTATATTATAATGATAGCAATAGTATTTATATTTAACAACTGTGAAATATTTTAGATCTCTTTGCACTTGGAAAATCAATTCGATTATAATTATTCACCTAATTATGTTTTGGTTCTAATTATTGTTAAATTTGTTAATTTTCACTTTATTTTTGCTCCTAAAATATATATACAATTGTTTTAAATTGTAGATTAGTTTTCATTTATCTTCTTACCACTCGATTGGTATTTTCAACAATCAAAATTAAAAAAATAAATAAACGTCAAAATGATGCGCCGTCTTGAAAAGTTACAGAGAGGAAACATCCAGATGCTAAGAGTTAAAAAATTTCCAATGTATTGTGTTATTTTAGCTAGAGCTTTTTTTGCGCTGAATCTTGTATTACGACTCTTTTATAAAATTTTGCTCTAGAATTCTCTTTTCTTTTAAATCATGTATCTTAGAGAATCATTGTAGTATTTTTCTTGGGGGGGGGGGAATGAAAGGACGGATTGGAATAATGGAAAATCAATCCCAAAATATTCCTCTATTTTCATTAAATATTACAAAATTCTAATGTCTCGTATTATTTTTTGCGTAATAAGTAATATATTATGTGATGGATTAAAGATAAAATTTTGCTTGTTAAATTACATATAGATACAGTTTATAATAATGAATTCAAAATTTAAAAAATGAAATGATTCAAGAAATAAAATGAAGCTTCTGACTATGTAACTACGTGTTTAAAGCGGACATTTTCTGTATACGATTTTCTATTTGCATATTTATAATAAACGGCTCGTACAGTAAAGTCGGAAAGTTACGATGATCATCATCGTCACTTCCCAAAACATATTTTTAGGACAAATCTTATTATATTAGTCTGGAACATCATGCTTTGATGCATTTTCCTTAGTTTCTGCGAAATGTAATAATAGTTGAATTTTTTCCCCCATAAAAATTGCGTATACTTTTACAATAAATCGTGAAGGACACTTTTAAATCGTGAAATCTTGTTTTCATTCTGTACTTTTTTTTCCTTTGGATTATTAAAATTTTCTTTTATTATTAATAGGATAATATTATGTTTCGAATAAGAGGATAAAGACTGCTATCCCCCCCCCCCCGCTGATAAAGGAACATTTGCCTAATCTTCGAAAATGGCGAGTTCTTGTCGAAAGAGTTTTGTATTTAAGTCCAGAGATTTTGAGTCACTAACCTAGAAATCTTTTTATTATTGCAACTGTTCGGTCTTACTCATGTGTGAAATTTGAATAAATATAAAAGTTTAACTGCCATGCTTACTGAACTCGGGTAATCATCTGTGGAGCATAACAAAAGAATGATAAAACAGAAGGTAAGCCCGTGAAACTGACATCTTTGTTTTGCTTGCATTGCCTTTCACAGGACATTTGACTGCGTCACTCCAGTATTTTGTCTCCTCATTTAATTGTTTTCCCCCCTCCATTTAATCCGGTTAACAGTGAAGTCCGTGAGAAACTAACGAGTGCGTTATTTTAACTGAAAGACATTGTTTAATGGGTATATTAAGTTGTCTCGGCCTTGTGCTAAGTTTACTTCAGCAAAAATGCAACCGTTCTCTTATGACTATCTCTAGGATATTATTCCCTTTTGCCTTTTTCCCCTATATGGAAGGAAGAAATCATTCTATATAGAAACGGTATTGTGAGTACTCGATATTTGAAGAGTTTCAGCCCTCCCCGAGTCCGAGAGGTGAATGTTTGGCATGATGCCTGTCCGTGAACATAGTTAGACTGCTGAAATCGGTCTATGGAATGACGATTCAATTGGCGGGTTCCTATCGAATGTGGAACGAAATCTATTCATAGGAAGAGCGCTGGTCGAGTAAGAGTCAATTCAAGAACTACAAACCGAAAAGAACTAGATATATAAAAGGAGGTGCATTTGTTTTGCATCTAAAATAGAGGTACTGACTAAATTTTGAATGACGAACACGCGCTGGATGTATGTCGGTGTGCTCTTTCGCATGTTTGTAAACGCAGTGATTTAAATCGATTCAATTCGGTATGCTATCTTGTGACTACAGCTGTAGTATTGAGTCGAATGTTGGTGTCCGTCGGCTGGCAAAGTGATGTTCATAATACATGTTCTCGTGATATATTCAGTAAGTATGCTAGATTCACGTCAGCGATCCATATTTCGTAAGTATCGTTCGTCAATGCATTGCAATGTGTTTTCGCGGACTTATCCAAAATTCCCAATTGTATGTGAAGGAAGAGCGATAAGACTTATTGGAGAATAGGTGAGACATTTTCGGGGAGACGCTCCTCCAGATTTTAAATGTAAAGGTTAGCTGAAATGTTCTGCGTAAAAAGTAAAGCAAAAGATTTAAAAAAAAAAATATTACGTCGATATAATTGATAATGCGTTGAAAAATGGAAACATACGAAACCATTTACTACGATAAAAATAAATGGTTTCGTGTTTTGTATTTCTGAGTACGTTACCGATGCTCATCGACTGCAAATATTCCATGTATCGCTCCTCAAATGATACATCGTGAGCTGACTTGCTTTGTTGTTTTCCCCTCAACACTTCGTGAGAACCTTTTGCTTACCCTGTGTTTGCCAATTCAACTTATTTAACAATTTTAAAAAAATCTTTATTTGATTAAAAGAACGGGTTTAATCCTTCTGCTTGATACTTATAGTGATATGCTCTTATTAATCGAAAGGTGTCATCAAATATTCCAATAGCAATGTTGGACCGCACGTTATTTAAGTAATAATAATCGAAAATCTTGAACGCATTTGAAAAGTTAGAAACGAGGCATTTAAGCAACAAAATATGGCACTATTTTATATAGATGATTGTACAAAGTGTAATAATTCATTCTGTACTTTATCCTTAAAACTTGGCAAAAAAAAAAAATAAAAATGCATTAAATTTTAATCTGAATTAAATTTTTTCTCTTGTAATCAAACATCAAATTACATTTTTGTTTAACTGTAGCAGTAAGATATTTGGATTCATTCTCAATATAATTATACAAGACGTCTTAAATTTGAAAAGGACAAATTTTGCGTGGATAATTATTCATTTTCAATTTTTTAAATACAGCGAATTTGGCGTTGGAATAATAACGTGACGTCATCGCTTTTTATATTTGTTGCGTGATGGATGTATGAACTGACTTTTTTGTTACATTATTTTTAAATTCCCATTGTATTTAAAAAAGGCATTCTAATTTATATTTGAATAAGTCCTATTTCCTTATTTTGTGGTTAAAAATCACGTATGTAATTATAGCATTGCTTTAATAGCATGGTGTTGCCCATTGAATCCGTGATGAATGCCATTGGAATTAAAACCACAATAACATAATTGTAAATATCCAATTATTAGTTATTATATTGAAAAGGTTAAGAAATTAAAATATTGATTGCAGAAATTCCATTTTGTAAAATTTCGAGCCTGTCAAATATTTAAAAAAAAATTCTTGACATTCATTAAATTATTTTAAATAGTTTATCGACTTTGTATGATCTTCCGAATCAATATAATGGGCAAATACGTAGGAATTAAGTTTTACGTTAAATTTTAAAATTCTAGTTTCACGGTGCATAGAATCACCAATACAACTACTGATGGCTGATCTACCTGTGTTCAAAATATCCTTTGTTTTAAATTAATAGACGGCTATATGAAAAATAGGACAGTTTTATTTTATCACCAGAGCAAGTAACAGCATATTCCTCAATTATTGTCTTTTACTGTTTAAATTGCTGAAAAGAAAAAAATTATATTATATTTTATATAAAAAATGTATCGAAATCTTTCGTATTTTTTTTTTTTTTTTTTTTTACTTTTTTGAATTTACGGAATTTTAAATTTATTCATCTCATTTATAGCTTCAACTTCATTTCCACTTTATGAAAGCTACATTAAAATAAAATGTATTTCGTTTCCCTAAATAAGGTTAAATATATGAAACTTGAAATTTATTCTTATGGTACTTCCAAAAATATTTACGTCATTTTCATTAAAATAAGTACAATTCTGTTCATTGGTACCTGTAAGATTTCCATTTCATTTCGAACAAAAATTCAAGTTGTATCAGTTAATGTCTTCCATCATCCTGTTTTAAATTTTGGCCTGTCATTTTTTTTAAAAGGAAACAATATATGGGGAAAAAAAACTGGAACGCTTTTCTTAATAGATAGAAGTGGACGACACTGGGACACTCTTGCTTATATAATAATCGTAAGTTATATCGTTATAATATTTCCTGAACATGTAAAAATGTACAAATTGTTTATCTGACATTAAAGAATTCATAAAGCCATTTTGGTCGCACCATTATTTTTTAAGTGCAAAGCAAGTCAGTTTCATCAAGATGCGTTCCTTGAATTTGTGTGATTTTAAACAAGATCATTTCGCTTTCCGAGTTGCCTCTTCCGCATCCAAGTGTGGGAAGGCAAATGAGTGATCCTGTATCGAATCACGAAACCGCACTCGATGCAAGTTATCAACCGAAATCAGCCCGAGGCCTCTCGCCATTCAGAAGAGGTTGCTCGCGAGCTGCGTAATAATAAATTGTTCGTAATCTGCCGGAGAATTTCTGTCCTTTTAGTCAGAAATGTGAAGGTGTGCTGCTCTGCGAAATCTGTTTTTTCCCCTGCAGATAATCGAAGGTTTTATCTGCGGAATGTCGGACACGTTACTCAAAGAATAGTTTCAAATCGCTTTTTTAATAAATTTAATTGAGTTGGTCTTCGTGCAGCCTCAAGTTGTGAGTCTCCTATTAATCGATTTATTTTCTGTATCTACTATTTTTTTCCGTTTGCGTTGTTTATCGAATTCTTGTAACGGGGAAATGCCTATACATATTTAAAAGCGAGAGAAAATACTCTTGACATAATTTTAGGAGGTGCTGCTATGCTAATAATGATCGCTATCTTCTCTGATTTTATTTAAGAAGGAGCAAAATGCAGCACAAATTGTATTCATATTTTTTTTAATTGGGCGGATGATGATCCGTTTCGATAGGAATGGGCGTTATGTCATACGAGGCGAGATGGACTGATCTTCCACAAAGGGTTGTGTCGCATCCTAACAGGCGTGTGAACTCCACCGGACCATTTGACCTACTTCAAGACAGCCGTCGTTTTCCATGCCATATTTTGGGCACTTGTTTTCTGCCACGCTCGACCGCTGCTACAAAATCCTTCACGCTGGCTTTGAAGGAAGTGTTGAATATTTATGAATATTATCGAAGTGAAATATTCCTCTGTTTATGTAAATTTAAATTTGATGAACAATTATAACGGTATTTATTATGAAACTCGCTATTGTATTCGCGATTCCGTGCGCATTTATTTTTCTGCATAAAAATATACATACAATTTTAAGTCTACAATCTTTAAATTTTTTTAGTAAATGCTTTAAAATGTATTAGGATTCTCAACCATTATAATAATAATTAATTTAATATTATTAAAGATTTCGGATGAAAAACAATTTTTTAATCTCTCTGGCAGATATACGATACGATGGCCGGGGCTCACGCTGTAGAACTTAGCAAGATATATTTGGCCGTAGAAGAAATATGAAATTTCTAAGTTAATACTGGCAAATTTCAGAGATTAAATATGAACTGTTGAAGTAAAAAAAAATTAAGAGAAGGCAATTTAATTTTTGTTTGTTTGCGATTATCCTTCATTGATTTAATGCTTAATATAATAACATACATAAATATTTTAATATCAGTTACAACTAAAAACAGAATTCTTATTATAAAATTCATATACTCAGATTTTTATGAAGTAAGATGCTATGGAGCCGTGCACTTAATGAAATACCAACGCATTGAGAAATAACATTTTTTTTTAATGTTTGTCTAATGTAAATATTGTGTACTGCATTCACATCCATATTGTAACAATATACATTTAAATCTATATCTCTGCTTATAATAAAAGTTGTGTGTGTATATAATATAATATGTGTGTGTGTGCGCGCGCGCTCTTTACAGGTAACACCGTTTGACTTAGAGGTACCACGTTTGGCACATATGTACTTGTACCGCTTGCCAAATCTGTGTCTATTTCAAGCAAAACTTGTATAATTTTATTGATATTACTTTCTTTTAATTTCTAAGCCTGTTAAATTATCAAATATTATGACATTTTTGAACTTTTATGGCTGGCTTACTCTAAACAAAGGACTTTCTTTAGTGGTGAGATGGCTTCTTTCTCCTTTCTTAAGCTATATTAATTTCGTAATGCCAACCAAGTTAAATTTAGTTAGTGAACTTTTTTTCTTTTTTAATAAGCTGCAAGTATTAAGTGCATTTGATATGCTACTGCAAGGAACCAAAAAATAAATCAGAAGCTAAAAAGAGAGGAGGGGGAGAGAAAAGTACTTCTGCCTGAACCAAATTTTGATTCGTAAACAATATGAAACATTTTGCAATTTTGCTCTGACTATTTTGCATCAAAGGAAGTGAATTTTTTAAGGTCCTTTCATGTAACTGTTACAAAAGCTTTAAACAGAATATATGACCTTCTAAAAATAAGAATTATGGTTATTCGTTACAAATTTTATAAAAATAATTCTACACTACTTAGGTAATTAAAAAATTTATAATACACAGGTGAATAATAAATTGTTGTGGATGGACTTCATTCTGAAATGAAACAGAATCACTCTTTATGAAATGCGCAACTAACAATATCTTAAAAATAAATAAATAAATAATAGTTATCGAAATGGCTCGTCTATACAGATATAATTTTGAAATGAATATTATTATATGCCACTAATAATTTGCTAGAGCGAGAGAGTTATTCCCCTCCTCCTACATAAACTTTTGGACCTTCAGTAAAGGCGTCAGCGCTGGGGAACAGTAGTTGCGAAATATTAATCTTTGGCGGGAATCGAGTTTGTTTACTGAATCTATCGTATGGGTATTTGGCAATTTATCTATGAACAGCAAGTGCCCGTGAATCGAATTTTTGTTGGGACTTTTGGTTTCAACCGATCTGACACAAAACTACAGTTAAAGTCAGAGTTATTGCTTTTTTGAGTTAACGCGTTTACAAACTTGTGAAAGTGCGGACCAACTATGATGGATTTGGTTCCTAATTTATTGCGTATCTGCACCAAATTCTATCGTTCTTCGTTTTGTTGTTATCGCATTAAACTTTTATTCTGAACGAATTTGCTCAGTAGTTGATAGAAATCTATAAAATTGTGAAGTTTGTATACCAAATTCCATAAGTCTAGTCAAAACGGTTTTGAGGTTTCTTAATAGTGACGTACATGCAGACAAAAATGTGCTTTTCGAACTCATGGAGATCTCAGAGACGAAGATTCGCCAAAACCCCGAGTACTTGTTTATTTTTACGATACCATACAAACTCTTATACGAAAAAGTAAAAATGTAAAATTCTGAGTGGGAAAAAAAAAGCAGTTGATATATATAATTTAATGACATATTTAAATCATGCATGAGTCTGATAATTGTTAATTGCATTTATTAACTAACTAAAAATGGCATATTTAATCTAATTATCTGGTATCAGTGAATAAACCTTAAAGAGAGGAGATATAGCATTAAAGGGAAAATGCCATTTTCTTATGAAATTGCACAGTTGAAGAGATTTCTAAAACCAATTATAGAATTCAAACTCATTTAATGAGTATCATATGACAAATCCAATCCTGAAATAAATATTTCTTTAAAGAGGGAGGAAATAGATCTAATCTTTATAAATTATAAATTCACTTACCTTTCATAACTCAAGAATAATTAAAAATTCTGGTTAAATAAATCTAAAGCTATGACGATGTGAAAATTAAAAGATGTGAGGAAAGCCTGATATAAAATTTGGCTTATATTTCCATGAAAAGTATTATCATATTATTATATTCAAAAGTATTTTTTTAATTCATTAAAATCACGGAAATTTGCACAGTTAAATTTATAGTACTAAGAGAAATAATTGTGGAATTTTAAAATAGAGTGATAATTATTTTGTATATTAATATTGCCGCATTGAAAAGAGACAGTCGAATCTCCATGGCCGAATGGTTATAGCACTGGTCTCATAATCAAGAGACCGTAAGTTCGAATCCCGCTAGAGACAAGGCGATTCATAGTATGTGTAAATATTTAATTCCTTGATTTTATGTTTTCCTTTATTTCATGTTCCAGAAGATACTGGACATTTCTTTAGTTTACCAGACAAGTTTTCTGGACTTTTCTTACTGTCTCCAGAAAAGTATTCTGGAACTTTCTCTGCTGGTATAAAAGCAGAAGATCTGTCAGTCACTGAGTTCGCCATGGATGAGGACAGTTCTAGTGAGAGCGGACGCTCAAGTAGTTGCTCATCAGCTTCACGAATTTACATTAGAGGCCCAGAAAGGAGAGCTCAGTGGAGCTCCGCTTTTAAAGGTGTCTCGCATCATAGATCGGCAGATGTACTTGTTGATGACATAAAACACGCTACGCAGGCAGTAAAGAATCCAATTTCAACTGACCCCGAAAATCAAGACGAGATATAAACTGAATTGCCCTTCCAGCCAGTCGACAAAAAACACGCAGCTAAAAGGAAAAACTCAATAGATAATTCAACAATAGATACAGCCAACAAATTTCAAATACTGGAAGACGAGTCACAGCAGCCAACAAAAGAATCTCCCCCCATCCACCTAAAACTAACAGAAGACTACAATTTAATCTTACAAGAAATCTGCAGAAAATACCCAGGTACCGACAACAAGCTGAATAAGGGATTCATTAAGATAACTACAACTTCAGAGTCAGACAGACTGGGCATCATAAAATTTCTCAATAAAAAGAAAAAATAATATATAATCACAGAAGATCCCACCAATAGACCAATTAAAGTTATCATCAAAGGACTACCAGGAAGTCATGAAAAAGACGAACTCAAAAGGGAACTAGAAGAACTAAATTTTGCAGTTGGAAAGATCTCGCAACTAAAGAACTTCAGAACCCAGACCTTCTACCCCATATTCCTGATCGAGATAAAAAAAAAAAGTAGGAAACTACAATAATATTTACAACATTGAACACCTGTCCTACATGAGAGTTACGATTGAAACCTATAGAAAACCAGCCAAAGCCACGATGTGTTTTAGATGTGCTGGATTTTTTCACAGCGCACGGAATTGCAGATGCAATCAGAGCTGCATTAAATGCTATGGAAACCATCTGACGGCGGACTGCAGCATTAAAGAAAAAGTTCCCAACCCAGTATGTATAAACTGCAAAGAGATAGGACACTTAGCGTGTTGGAAGGGGTGTCCTGCCTACCCATCTACATCAACAGAATCCAGAAGATCATATGCCGAAACCCTAAGAAAAAGAATCCCAAGAAGTAATCCCGAAACAATTCAAACCCAAGCTACATTGCATCAGCGGCCCAGAAACCAAAGAAAACCACCTGAGCCCAGCCCAACAACAACAGCCCATACCACCATCCCGGATGTCTCTGAAATATATAATATTATTGAAGCTTTTAAAGAAATCAAGAAACTCATAGAAGAATTCCCAGGCCTCCTGACAATAGCAGCCAAATTAAAAGAATCGAAGTCCAAAGAAGAACGAAAACTCATCCTCCTGAATGCACTTCTAAAGTAAGCTCCAGCCCTCCCGCCCACCTCCAAGTAGCAAGCTCCTGATTCGCTGAACACGGACAATAGTTTATCCACCTCCTGACCCTCAGAACCCTGGAAATCCAGAAAACCTCACCCACACCTACTCCACTGTCTCGCTGCTTTCCCATTGGTCAAGAGAACTCACTCCCGGACTCTGCTCCTCGTTCACTGTGAAGAACCATATCGTCCTCAGATTGCCACAAGTTCAGGGCACCATCAGACGCCAGGTCTTAACTGTTGCTAGGAAGGAGATAGCCCGGCTACGCCGGGCGGGTGCTCCATAATCGTCCAAATCCAGTCACTGAGTTCAGAGTTGAGTAAATAAATTCGTTTAGCTCTGCTTCTTGTGTGTGTCATTGAGTTCCGTACTAAAGTACCTACATGACAATATAATCAGAAATTACGAAAAAAAAAAATGAAATTTTGTTTTATTTTCAATTAAATGTCAAACTAAAGTATCTGAAGTAATCATTTCGATTTGGACATACCTAATCTGAAAATTATATTTGTGTCACATCTTGCTTTAAGTCTGCTTGATGCATTAACAAGATACATACATTTCCTTTTAATATTTGTAGAATAACTCCACAATAGGCGCTAAATATTGATGACTTTTCCATCTACAAAGAATCATAAAAATAAAAGGAATTTTAGAAAAAACAAATTTTATAAATTCATTTCGGAAATTTTTAATGTCATTTTACTAAAATTGATGAAGAAATTGAATGCATTATAGCATTCATTACCCAAAGAGTGATCGTATGAAGAGAAAAATACAGTTCTTTGCACGAAAATTGTGATATAATAGAAAAATATAAAACAAATTTTCATTTCACTAATCACGCACTTATGATAAAATGTATTACAAATTGCTTGTTCACTGAGAAAACCCACAATTAAAATAATGATGACAAAATTATATACATTAATTTTTAAACCCTGGAACAATAATTATTGACGATTTGCAATGGACTCCCTTCCCCTCAAGATTCTTTGTAGTGCTTAGGTACTTCTTAAACACTCGTACGTTTGCTCTATTTCCTAAAAATGAATGTGAAAGTTTTTGCTTTTTTAAGGCTTCACGAATCTGAGAACGATGTATCTTTCACAATGGCAATGAGGTTGGACGTGAAAGTGCAAAAGGTTTGTCATTTGGTGCGAACTGCAGAAGATAACCATTCATTATGGAGACTTTCATCTAGTGTATCATGATATATCCTGGTGCAATACAGGGAGTCTGTTGATATATATCGATAACATATTTGCCTTTAAAAATGAATGGTATTACTATTGTATACCCCCCCCCCCCAAATAACATGAAACATTCTTGAACGAGCTTTCCCTTTCACAGACGCAGGTGCTGGTCATCGGATCTGAGAAACAGAATCATTGCTGTTTCGTTTTGAGAAACATAGCTGGTGACTATTTCAAGTTGCAAAATATATGATCTCCCACTTTTTATTCGAATTTTTAAAAATTTATAGAATAAAAGAATTTTTTTTTCCCCTCTGCGAAATCAAACGATATCCCCTCTGGCGGGTATATTTCTCGTAGTTGACCTTTAGTTATAAGGTCAAACATATAAAATCTATGAAAACTGATGAGTTCTTTACTATGTTACCACGAAATTTAGCACAGAGATATTTACAATGGGAGAAAGAATATAGCAACATAACAATATGGAAAATATTTTAATTGTGAAGAAGCAGGGTATATCAAAAAGTTTTAAATCATGAACAATCCCGAAACAATCTCGTATAAGCTACAAGGATCTCATCTTTTTAGCGATGTGCGGTGACGGTACCCACATCGAAGATGTGCAGTGGTGTACGACTGCCCAACATTATGCCGCCTCAGGTAATGATTCCTCTGTCGCCAGATCTGTCCATTTCTTTTATGAAAGAGGAATGATCCTTTTTTCCGAATTTTCACTTCAAAAAAACGAGCTCCTCGTTTTCTTGAAGTGAAAATTCGATGAGAATCACTCTGTGGGGAATCTCGACTTATCACTGAAAAGAACACGTTCCCATTCTGAATATGTCCAAGACTAATGTGTTCGGTTGCACAGCAACCAAGCTTTCCTGTTGGATGCAATCAAAGAGACACACAAAACTGGACGCCGAGCGTAAGGGGCCCTCTCTGCTAGACGTCTATATGTTTGCCTGAAAATTCTTATTCCAGACACAACAGTAAAATACGTGCAGTTGTCAACCTATTGTCGAGATATATCGGCATTTGATCTCTTGAAATGTATTGTGTGAAATTAAGAGATTTTGAAAGAGTAAAGAGTGATGCCCCACCCCTGCGTGTTTCATAAATAGAAACTAACATTTATATAAATGAAAATGTTGCATTTTTCATCGAATTGTCCCGAAAAAAAAATTGTGTTGTAATTTATTACACTTTTTACTTTTTTCCTTACGTTTCAAAATATCTATTTGAATAAACGATATTTATTATTTCCATAATCTTATATATATAAATTTTTTTAAAAAAATGATTACGCTTGATTAAACACGCGTAAAAAAAAATGGACCTCAAATCCGTAACATTGTAACATGATAGTGTTGTATCATTTTTTTTCCCCTATTCTAAATTTGATATCATCGTAACTACTAAATGTTGTTGTTCGATATATTTTAAAGTATTTTTAACAATTAATTCAAATTATGGGAAATGATGGTACAGAAATAAAAATATCACTCTTTTATTAATTTGAAAGTATTGTATAAAGAAAGTTGCATGCAATTATATGCTCCGAAGTTACTAAAAAAATGTTGAATTTTTATTGATTTTAAATTAAGAACAACTAGAATTGTGAAAATGCACTTTCTGAATGAGCACCTACTGTCTAAAAAGTTATTTTTTTTTAACTTGGTTGCTTTGCATCTGACAGTATGCACTGTGGAGCATTTGGAATGACTTTTTCCTCTTGCATTGCTGCATTATTCTTTGCGACATGCATTTCTCATAAATGGCATGTTAGGAGCGCTTTTTATTTCCATCTTGCTAAGCGGAGCTAAACGACTTCTGCATTTTCCTCCCTTTTAACTTTTTTTACTCTTATTTTCCTTTGGTTATTAATAGTACATTCTTGTATAGATATGAATAGCAAAGAATTAAGATATATTTTTGTGGTGTGCAAATATATAGTACAGACGAGTAAGGCGAATATGTTCTAATTTCTCTTAAGAAATATTAATTGGAAAATATTTTCATTGCAAGATGAAATGCGTTTTCGTTAAAATTACATGATGAATCGGTTTTACATTTAACATGTATGTAAAATCGATTTTCTATTCTGTATTTTCTATTCTTAATTGTTTGCATATGTAGTCTGGCGTATTTAAAGGTACAATTTAATTTTCAGCTTTGATTCAAGATCAAAAAAGTAATATTTTGCATTTTGTGTAATAATTGATAATTATAAAGTATTTTTTAAAATTTTTATTTCTTGATGAGGGTGAATTCTGTAGTTTATTCCTAGGATCTTGGCTTTCTGAACCAGAGAATTAATAGGAAGGAGGAATGGATTATAGTGTTCACTATGGGAAGGCGTTTCAAAAATTACTTTGGCTTGTTCAGCATAATTTATTTCAAAAGACCACAGTATATGCATTTAAAGGACAGATGACGTCTTGTTAGTATTACACTTACATGTACATTTACACGGTATTAAGTGGCGCTTTTCTTGATTGTTAGATGATAATTTGGGCCTACCATCTGTTTTGGAGCTTAGCAGCTCTTCCACCTCTTCCAACAGTATTATTAGCGAGAAAGCCAATCTCTCGCATAGTCATGCGCATTATTTGGTTACAGATGTATTGCAATTATATATAAATCTGGCTTTAATTTAAGAAATTAAATTCAGATACTGAGAAATGCATAATGGTGCCTATAACAATCAATTTGGTTGATTTAATAGCTTAGTCTTCATGTAGCAAGTTTCAGTTTTTCACATAGATCATACTATGTTTCTAACTTAACTGCTAATTCTTTTCAAGCCAGTGAATTTTTACGAGGACGCCAGCTTCAGAAGATTCTTCTTTCGTCATGTCTTTATTATAGAATCGATAATTCTGCATAAACCTGATTACAGCAGTCTTGCAACGATATTCATTCATTCACTTCCTTTAAAATAGTAACTGAAAACAGAATAGAAATACTTACATGTTTGATAAGAAGGATTCGTCCGTGAACAATTTTAGGTTGGTTTGCACACCAAATGAATCTCCTAGTTTTATTAACTATTATGACTCACTATTTGCTGTTCAGGTTAAAACAAAATTTACATAACAAATTGATTTTAAAAAAAAATTGACCAAAACTCCGATATGTCGACTGATCCAAATACACGATTCAAATTTATTGATAATTGAGCCCCTACTTTTTAATACTTTGGACATTCTGAGGCAAATTTCTCTTTTTCTTCTGCAGTTCCCTCGTGATAGGCTCGATTTCCAGAGATAAAACGGTTAGAGACCCAAGTTGACTGAAGATCCATCGTATGTCGTGATTTGGTTCATGTCAAAGCTGACGTTTATATGGTCGGATATCTTTATCTTCTCCAACCGCGAGTGAAGACTGTGATGCTCATCCCCTAGTGTAAGTTCAAAAATGGGGCATCTGTCCAAAAATTAAAATAGCACTTTCTCAAATATTAGCTTGGTTAACTTTTAATGGAATTGCTTCTCTTCTGGTGCAACAGTAATTCGTCTCCTCAAATCGTATTTGGCACCATAAAACGTTACAAAATATAGGGCACTGGTGGTGTTATACGAGATCTCTTTGTTGGGATGGTTATCGATTTCTGGTCACTTTATGTCTTAATTAGCAAGGCGATCTGTGGCATACATCCGAGATGGGAGTAGTGGTGCGAAACAGAGCGCATCGAGTATGTTACACGCTGGATTTTTAGCGTTACAGTCCACATCAGGAATTGTTGTTTTGGTGGATTGCTTCATTCCTGAAAAAGGCTTCTGGAATGCGGGGAATTCTAAAAAGGGGAGGTCAAATTTTAAATGCTTTTTGTTACCTACTCCCATCCTGTCTTCGCATTTTGCTTTTGAAATAAATGGTGCAAATAGTTTGAATGTGCATAAAGGCTCTAGTGTTGGCTGTGAAGGGAGTTGTGAAGATGAAGTTTGACTGTGGATCGAAATTTCATTTCATGAAATTTGTTCAGAGATTTCTACAATTTTTTTGTTGTTGCTTATTTTCCCCACCTGCACGTTGTAAAATGATTTTTTTTATAGAATTTTTTTTTTGATATTTAATTTATTTTAGAATGCAATTCACTTAGTAACGCTATTTGTGTAATTTACAAACGATTATTTTATTTTAAGAATTCTTATTTGAGTATTATGTTCTGTTATTGTATCCGTTCGATGCATGTGAATGAAATCGTAATGCATTTCCGTAATATTAATTGCATGTATATATAAGGGCTTCTTAAACAGTAAATCGTGAAACTTCGAACCGGAATTTTTTTTTCTTTTTTACTAATAAACTTTTTAAAATAATTTATGGATTTTTTTAAAAACGTTTTTATCTTTAACTTTTTTTTTAGTTATTGGAAATCCAAGGCTTTATATCCGTTTCTGATTCGCGACAAAAAGATTTCTGTTGGATATAGGTTTGAGGATAGAAAGAGTTCAAGAAACCCTTAGTGCATGCTATATAAGGCGCAAAATTTCATTTTCATTTTTAAAAGGAAACTTAAAATGTCATTTATAAGTTAGAAAAATTTTCAATGCTTATATTTCTTATCATAATGTATTTTCATTGCTTTTATTTGCACAAATATCTCGTTTGACATTATATTTCCGTCTCTTCTGCTTGAGGGCATTATGAATGTAAAAGTTCCGTCCAGAAAATCTAAACGAAAAAATTTTGTGAAAGATGTGTCTTGATAAAGAAAGGATTCGATTCCAGTTTGAAAAGCAGTGCTGATCTCAACACAAGGAAAAGTTAAATCGGATACTGTTGCAGAACTTAACTTTCTGAATCCTATTATTTACATTGTTTGATATTCATACGTTCGATTTCATAAATTTCTTTTCGGATAATCATTGACATAGCGTTTTCTCTGCTTACGATTGATCTTGTGATTAATGTGAAGAACTGTCTTTTTATAAAATGGTTTCCTTTATGCATTCATTCCCTGACCTTCATTAACGTTTGTTAAAAATTTCAATTAAATAATTTATGTACCTCCGGTTTCTTCGGCAAAATGATTTTTAAACTACAGATTTTGATAGTTGCACAACTCATACTATTTTAGAAGCCCTATATTGTTTTTTTTTTTTTTTGTTTTTTTTTTTTTTCATTTTGCTGTGTATTCCCTGATTTTTTCTCTGCATCTTTATGCATAATTATTTTACCACAGAAAAAAGCAGCAATATTAAAAATGAGTACAATTAAAAATTTTCTGACCATTTCTTCTGAAATTAAATTTTAAGTAAACTAAAATTTCCAAAATATTATTAAAAGCATATCTTATACTAAAACTACTTTAATATGGAAAAATAAGCCGAACATTTATAATTTGATCATAATCAATGAGGAAAATGAGAGGCCAGGAGGAAATAATAATAGCAACAATGAAAGTAATTTGAGTTTTAATTGGGCAACAAAATATGTTATATAAACGCCTAAAACGTTTTTTAATTGATTAAAAATAGAAAAAAAATTCTTATGCTACAAAAAAGTTGGTAATATTGAAAAGATTTTTTTAAGATTATGTTAAAATCATTATTGTGCTGTTATATTTTCAAATTTATCAAGGAAAAACTTCAAAATTTCGCTTTATTTTTAATTAATATTTAAAACAAAACATGGCTCCGAAATGAACATTTCCGCTCTTATATATATATATATATATAATCAAATTTGATATTCCAGCTCAAACATTCTGGTCTGAAGAGCACCAACTCGCGCATTCATCTTTCTTATTAGTAGATACTTCATATCTCAAGTTTGTTTTCTAACATTAGTTAGGAGTGTTTGCAATCAAATGTTTGGTAACATGCACAATCATATTCATCTCAAGGTTGTTTCATCCATTCAATTGACTCCACTTCCTTATTATCGTCGAATAAATACCAAAATCTTGTGCGGTGCAACATATGAATTCATATTATAATTGCAATCATTTTAATACCATATTTATATCTGCACCATTTATAATGTGTATTCAGGTGCATTATTTTAAAACTTGGCACATTTTCAAAAAAAAAAAAAAAAAAAAAAAAAAATGAAGGAAGGAAATAAGTTGACGGGAAATTTTTATACATTTAGTATAATTTTCTTTAAACTAACTTTCTCTAAACGTTTTGAACCAGTTGCATTTCGCTTCGATTTTGCCTTGAAACTCTGCAAATTTTCCCCGGCGTTGTAGAAATTAAATAAGGTTAATTCTTGTTTATGGCTTTTAATAATAATTCCTGCTAATAAAAAATATTTAAATACGTTTTACTTTGATATTCAATTGAGACGATTCTCGACTGATACTCTTATCAATAATTTTTGATACAAAATCTTGGGATTGTCCTTAATATTTAAACATTTCCTTAAGCATTAAGTGATAAAAAAATCAATATTTCTTATAGCATTATACTGTATACGAAAGTCTTAATAAACTATAAATCTGAAGTAGTTGATAAATTTGGACGTATTCAAGAAATGGATCGCCAAATTTAGCATTAGATTTAACACGGTTACTAGGACGTAATGGTTAGTAAATGTTCTGGGCATTTTACAGTTAGGTCATGCCGTGTTTTTAAATCTCGTTAGACAGGAAAATCGTGTACATGGCAACGAATTGCACCAAGTTGTGACTTTTTAAGACGTTAAGTCGTCAAATGTGTTAATCTTTATTAATTTCTTATTCGTTTGACGAGTTCTGATTGGTTCGGCTAGAATTTTTCCCGCCTTAGCAAGAAATGTGGTACACGATTCTCCTGTTTTGCTGTATATTTGTAAAGTTTTTGTGCAACAGTTGCAAATGAACCATTAATGCTTTTTTCTTTCCTTCGCAGGTGTCAACATCAAGGGATTTGTCATCTGAAATTAAAAGTTTTGGGAATGATTGCAGTTACGGTAGCAGCAAAGACACGATTGGTGTTTCTATACCAGTCTGCTACCTCATAAAAGAGCAAGCGAAGGCACATATTGCCATACAGGTATTATATATGCATTCAGTTAACAAGATAATGCTGGTAGGTTAGCATACTTTTAGTTGTTGTAGCATGCTTCATGTCAAAATCATTTACAACACAATGGAGGATAGACTGTTGAATCCAGAGCTAGCAAATTTGGCCTTTTTAATTTTGGATACGCGAAGTAAAATCATCAAAAAATTCGAACTCCAGATTTTAACGAATCTCCCACGTTTCAAACCTACCTCAGTTCTAAAAACACATTTTTGACTTTGCTTGTGCATATGTAATAAAAAATAATTCAGATATGTTTTGAGCTGGACAAATAAAATATGTATTGGGTTTTTATACCAAATTTTTTGATTTCTATCAAATTTTTGGGAAAATTCGTTCACTCCGAATATGAGTTAACACGATAACTACAAAACGAATGGATATGAACAAGATGGATAAAATTTGGTACACAGATTTAATTCAAAAGTGTAGATACTTATCAAATTTGGAACCAAATCTACCATGGATACGGCCTTCTGAGGGTTGTACTTACACAAGCATGCAAATGCGATAATTCAAAAGTGCAATGACTTAAATGCATCAAACTTAATACGTGATTTTGTGACTGCATTTGTAGTTTTGTGCATTTGTTTCTGCGTAAACTGCATTTGTTTCAATCAGTTGAAAACAATTCGTTAACAATTCCACGAGTCATAATAGATACCATATAAATAAAAATGAAATCTACGTTCGCAAATTTCAAGTTATCATGTGAGAATATTATAATTTTTTAAGTCATTATTTGTCTTAATTAATTTAAGTCATTAACCAGTTTTACTGGTGTCCAAAAAGAGCTCCAAAACTTTTTTGTCAGTCAAGAAAAAAAAATTGAAAATGAAAACTGAAATGAATTTACCAATAAATTTTTAAACATATTAATTTATATAGAATTTTTATGTAAACAATATTTTTGTAAAGACAAACTGCTATTTTCTAATTTCTGAAATCATAAAACAGTTTCATAATGGATTAATCTTAGAACAGGAGTCAAATCCTTCAATGTTCCCCACTTAAGAATGAATGAAGTGATATTTCCTCATTGGGTGAAAGAGAAAATACTTTTATCAAAACTGTTATTAAACGCGAGTGAAGTTTTTTTTAACATATTATAAAAATTAAATTATTTCATTTCCTCCGAAAAAAAATTACATTTCATGAAAATAACTATGATGTCATAGTTCTACGTAATCCTTTTAACAACCATTCTGTCAAAGAAGCATACGTAATAATAAAGCAATACTGGTAAAAGCAGGTCAACCTTTTAAAAACGCATCTGCTTTCAAAGAAGCATATATAATAATAATGCAATACTGATAAAAGCAGATAAAAAAAATATATGCGATTAAAAGATGATGAAAATTGCCATTTATGCTTTATCCACTGCCTACGCGATTCACGCCAAAGTTAAATATTCCTTATCTATTATTTGCCAATACAATGGACGGTATTAGCGGCCTTACCCAATATCCACAATTATTTTATGCTGGATAGAAATATTAATATCCTTGTTAAAGAGTATGGGGGAAAGTTTTGAGGTGACCGCTCTCTCTGGTTTAATAGGTGCTCACAAAAAACGTTTTTTTCGAAATTTTTATTTTTAATTAAAAACTAAAGGAAATTAACGCTTTTGTTCCCTCCTTTGAAGCATATTATTGCGCAAAAAATAATTTTACCTTATTTTCAGATTTAAAAAAAATAAACGCTTTGGTAACACCAGTTCTATTTTCCTGCAATTTTTACCCTTCAATTTAATTCTTTTCATTTCTGTTAATTACTGGAT
The DNA here is from genome assembly GCF_947563725.1 of Argiope bruennichi. NCBI lineage: Eukaryota > Metazoa > Arthropoda > Arachnida > Araneae > Araneidae > Argiope > Argiope bruennichi. Next base: position 1,574,643 of record NC_079153.1, on the reverse strand, counting down.
TTATGCTCATGCGCACAATTATTGTTGCTATGAAATTAAGAGCAGATTTAAAAGTAAAATAAAAATCAAAACTAAAAAATTTTCATACCACGATGTATTTAATATGTTTCAGTTAGCAGGATTATGTCGACGAGATCTGTTGTGGATGAACATAATCTTAAATTTAGTCAATATAGATGATACAAAATTCAAGAACAAAATTTTGAAGATTCCAAATTCGAGCTCAGATTTGCCCAGTTTTATAAAATCAAATTTAGACCATGAGTTCTTTCCAAAATGAATGTATTTACACCATCAAAAACTTGGTGCCGCTGTAAATGTGGGAGAGAGAAGGAGGATTCATAATTTTAAGTGACACCAAGAGTGTGTAATTTGTTATGCAAAGCAGAATTAACTTTATACGCTGTTCGTTAGAATATTCGTAATGTTACTTTTAATTTTGAAGCAGTGCAACATTTTTTTTTTTCATTACTGCTTCTCAAAAATAGTAAACTAAAAATGCAGGTATTGGTGTTGATTCTTAATTGCATGGTTTCATTCGATTATCATATGAATCGCGAATTATACACAATTGAATTAGAAAATTAATATATTACCATTCTAAATGCGCATTAGATATTTAGACTGCAGAAAAATGTGAATAAAATTGTTTGGTATTAAATCCTTAGTTGGAATGATGTAGAGGTGCCTAAATTTCTTTTCCTCTCGTCATTTTCTAGGATCTGCAGAAACGACTCACTCAAGTTGAAAATGTGCAAGAAAATGTGGTTGATGCCATCATCGAATTTAGGAATTACTTATGCGACACAAAGAGTTTTAATAGTACGAATCCCTTGATGACATCGAAATCCTTGTCTACATCAAGAAGCCCATCTGCCATCGTTTCCAAACTGAATTCAGTGTCCAAGTCGAAAGAAAATTATGTGCCTTCCGCTGCAGATTCTTCTGTAGAAGTTTCTCATTTGATTTTGAAAAGTAGATCCTATTCATCCAAAGACTGTGATCATAGAATTAGCGACTATGAGAAAGGACAAGCGGTAGCCAGTGTTCCAGAACTATCTCAAAAGCAATTGGACTTGATAAAAAGTAAGGATGCTGCATTAGAAAGCGACAAACAAGATAGTGGGTTAGATTCTGATTGCAGAGAACACCATGAAATCCATCCATCTATCATCAAATGCATTCCCAGTTCAGCTAATCAAGATGCGAATGATGAATTACTGCAATTATTGGATGAAATTAATTATAGGTCAACAATTCTTCAGAAGCAGTTGGCTATTGCTGAAGACGTTACTACCTTAAGTGATTTAATAGAAATGACTGCTCGTTCACGGAATGGAAAAAATGATTCTAGAAGTTATAATTGTCCAGAATCGAAGTTAAGTTTTTTAGAAACTTCTCGAAATGGTTTGATGCATGATCAATGTCAGCAACCCAGGCTGACGCCTCCTTCTATCTGTGAGGATGCTGGAGAGAAAGTGCCAATAACTTTAAAACCGAATGGTTCGATTGCCGGTTTACTGGAGGGAAAGCTTTTATGTGATAGAAGACCCCCTATGAAGAAAGCCACGAATAGCATCGACAGTTCTGTGGTATCCTCTATTTTGAAAGAGACCAATGTGGTAGATCTACAAAGGCAGGCCCTGATCTATCTTGTAGATAATGCAGTTCTCAATACAAAATTGCGAGAAGCAGAACATAGTTTGTCATCAAAACACATAGAAAGTGAGAAAGTAGAAAATGCCCTCAAAGAAGAAGCTCGGCTACTGATGATGGAGAACAGAGAACTTCGTATTAGTCTCGACGAGCAAAGAATGGAAAATACTAGTTTAAAATCAAGATTAGTTATGCTTGAAAAGGTAGTGCAGTCGGTTAGCAATGAAAACCAAGAGCTTAACTGGCAATTGAGCGAATCACTCAATATCCAGAATTTTCCTAAAAGAGGTTCTCTTAGCTATTCCTCTGGCTTTAGATCTGAGAATCCTGTTAATGCATCGAGATCTAGTGGCAGAAGGCCCAGTTTTCCGGTTAATACCGCTGCTTTTCACAATGACAGAAATATAAATTGTGTGCGATCGAAATTGCTAACTAACAATAGCAGCTTTTTAGACGTTACCGCTGAAGATCCTAATGTTGATTCGGCAGCTTTCTCTTCTAGTGCGGCCTTCAGGTTTAGGAATAAGCCTATTCATTCATCTACGCCGATGATGCCTTCACAACAGAAACAGAGAGAAACTGAAACCTTTGTTTCTAAATCGCCTCATTTAAGTGATACGTCTCCTGCAAATTTTCATTCTGTCAAAAAGTGCTTAAAAACCAGTTACACTGCAGACCAAGGGAACACGTCCCCGAAAATATCAAAATCTGGCCGGTGCCTGGAAGAAAGCTATTCCACCAACATTCCAGAAACATACGCTAAGAAATTTTCTCAGAACTTGCAAGATGATACATTACCCCTTGAAGGTGCTGGCAAGTTTCCTTTCAATACCATTCTTGAGAAACTTAAATCCAATTCTGAATATAGGCTGTCTAAAAGTGCTTCAGCCAAAACTGGCGAGCTAAGTTCAGATAATTCTGAGCCATCTCAAGGGAAATCACCTGTCAATAGTTCTAAAGCTGGTTCTTTGCAAGATGGTGGAAATATTAGTCATTTTAAGGAAGCCAAGTCTTCTCAGGAAAGTGCGGACGTTATCCTTCAGAGGAAGAAAGGCAGAAATATTCAGCAAAGAATTCAGAACATTTTAGATAGGATAGTAGCTGAATCTGAAGAAGCTTCTTAAACCTTTAAAGCATCAACTTATTTTGAATTTAAAGTGATATGAACTTAGAGAGCTTTTATTCGTGTTTGTACTGAACAAGTGTCCTTAGATTAATTATTTATGTAAAATTCTTTTGTTTGATTCTTTTAGTCTCCTTTTTTATGTACAGATTTTTTACATAGTTTGTAAATAAATAGTTATAAAAATTTTAAATTTTGTAAAATTTATTTTTTTAGTTCTATGAAATTTTCCACTATAGTAAAAATTCGTTGCTAATTATAGTGTAAGAATTAATACCATTTGAATTTGAGCACCATTTTAGAAGAAACAGCATTTCAGTCTCGTTGCTATAAACAAAATTGAAGTATGGTAGTTCAGAAAAGAAAAGATAATACGAGTGACACGACCTAATGTTGACCCAGGCGAACTGAATATGGGCTCAAATTTAAATCATTCAGGTAGTATTTTTTATTAAATTTAGTAGTCAATTATATAAAACAAAACGTGTGTTTTATATATACAACATATTTTTTTTATCCTGTTTTCATAGCTTAAGGTAAAATATTAGATGAAAACATTGCATTGTCACAACAGTTCTACTATCATTAGAAAATTAATACATGCTTAGATTTTTCTCACTGTGACTGTTGCCTTCACTAATTTATCGTATGAAATAGGAAAAAAAAAAAAATATTTTTGGCCATTTCAAAATGTATTTCGAAAAAAGTATTGAAATAAATACTTTCACTTTAAAAACAGAACTGTTAAGCATGCATAAAAAATGCATTTAAATCTCAATCAATCTTTTGTTAGAAACTTTTTGAACGGTCTTTTGCAGACTTTGTTTTGGTTAGCATTTTATGGAATTTTTTTACATGAACCTACATGCAATCGCTTTTGGTGTACTTTTTTCTCTCTTTTTTCCAAATGCTTACTTCCTGGATTAGGAAATTAGAATCTGTCATCTGTTCTGTTGTTAATACGTTTTAAAGTACGACTTCAATTTTTTTTTTAAACTAAAAATATTTTAATGTTAAAAGGATGTCGAAAGGAGCGAAGCCTCTTACCTACCTATTAATTTGGCTTTAGTTTCGGGTACGACATTTCAAAATAAAGTTGGATTTTAATAGATTTATTTCAAACATAATTTCGGTTTTATCATTAACCGATTTGCAGTTGTTAAGCCATATACCGAGTCTTGCAGTATTGAATCAATTGAAACGTGGAGATTAATGAATTAGCTGTCATACCGAAATTTTATATCGGCTTTGAAATGACCTGTGTTTTTCTTAAATATCCGCTGAAATTCTTTTTGATAAAAAAAGTTTCCAAAAATCTTTTGCAAAATATAATGAGTTTTTATAGTTGAAATTTTTTTATTTATTTTGGTTAATATTTTTTAATTGCATTCAGCATACTAGAAAAAGACAATTAAAGTTCCTTTATTCATTAAAAACAAAATCGTTTGCAAACGATTATAGAATGAGAATAGAGTATGGAATGCAGAAAATTTCTAATATCATTCAATTCAATAGTTTACAAAATCATGTTGAAAATTTTAGTAAAAATATTAATTATTTTTGTTTATAAATATATCCCAATATTTTGTGTAATAATATTTTAGAGAGTGAAATATTTTTTTAGAAATATTGAAAAATTTCCGAAATATTTTTTAAAAGGTTTTAAATACATATTTAGCACAGGGAGCATCAGCTTTCAAAATTCTGTCTTTCGAAATGATCTTTTTTTCATTAAATTCCTTAAAATGTTTTAGGAGGCTAATTTCATGACGCTAAATCTATTCAAAAAAAAAAAAGTATAATGGAAAAATTTCGAATCAGTTAAGTCTTTAATCAGTTGGAATAAACAGACAATCTCTAGCTATTTTTATACATACAAGTTTTTATGAAGATGCGATAATAAATACTTGATCTATGAAAGTATTTCGATTTTCAAAGTATCGTACTATACAACTTAGGCTTAACTTATATAAAGCATTATTATTTTCCTCTGAAATGTATATTATTCATCTGGTATTCTAATTGAAATTCGGAATACGAAAATAATTTCCGAGTAAATATTTAAGAAATGTTGGAACGACAACTTGAATGGAGTTATGTCATTAGTAAAATAAGTAAAAAAGAAATTTAATTATATATATATAATAAAACTAGGGGATTTCGCCCTCTGTTCACGAACCCCGATGTTGTCCTACCGTTAGGGGAGTTTCCTGAGGGACAGATTCCCTCCCTCCAGACAAAAATAGTTAGAAACGATCTCTGTTTAAAATGTCATGAACGAAAAAGCTCATTGCCAAATTAAAAAGAAAAAATTGGTATTAGTTAAAATTTAGAAGAAATCTCATCATTTTAATTTTTGCGACAGAAATGAAGAATTCGAACATAAAATAAATTTTTTTCAAAAATAAATAAAAACTTTCTTAAAATCATCAACATATACTTAATAATATATTATTTCATATTGCTTACTTTTTACTAAGAATATCGTTAGAAAAAATATTTTTGACACTGCCTACTTTTAGCCTGGATTCTAACTACAGATCTAGATTTCGCTCTGGGCAACGATACATACAATTGACCACGTGACAGTATTGATAATTAACAATCAAAACTCTGACCACGTGACAGTATTGATAATTAACAATCAAAACTCTGACCACGTGACAGTATTGATAATTAACAATCAAAACTCTGACCACGTGACAGTATTGATAATTAACAATCAAAACTCTGACCATGTGACTTACTGAGTTATGGCGAAACCTAGTCTCACTGGAAGTTGCAACATTTTCATCGCTCGGTCTTCACTTTTTTTTCCTGTCTGAGATTGCTGAACATCCCATTACTATTTTTAAAAAACAATGCAGGGTTAAAAACGTATATTGCTTAGGTATTCAAATGATTGCTGGATGAGAGAGGCGAAAAATGTCCGTTACTCGAAAAAAAGTAAAAAATTGGTCAGTTATTCATTAGTGTTGTCACAAATTAACAAAAAAAAAAAAATAGTGTTTAAAACTCATTAGGTGTTTGTAAATTGGGATAACAATACTCACCTAATGGATTTGTCTCACTTTTTATTAATCTTTAGTTTGATTTTGCACTTTCTTCTTTTACCAGCAGATTATTTGGCATTCACCGGAATTAGAATTTCTTATGAAACAGAACGCATAAAAAAGTCCATAGTTTTATTTATCATTTTCTCGATGGAATATTGCTGAAATGGAAAGGTATAACTGTTTTATATTCGATTACTCAGTATTGCATTCCATAACATTTTTACATTGTTCGCATCATGACTAAGCATTTCTTCCCTCCTTCGTGCAAACCTTTCCATGCTTATTCTTTCTGTTAAATGATTCAGCCCCCTCCCCCTATTTACGGAGGGAGAGATAGAGCTCATTTACCATTTCTGAATTCTTATTAAATAGAGAGAAATATGCTTACGATATTTCTTTTACAGAGGTTTCAGACTCTTCATGTCAAAATGTGCATCTGAAGCCAAAATCAAAAATTAAAAAAGCCTGTTTAACTGCTTAGAGGGTTAAAAAAGGGAAATAATTAAATGGCAGTGGTGTTCAATTCTGAAGACTGCAAATGTATTTGAATTCGATTATGGCTTAACTACTTTCTTGCTTCATTAATATACAAATTTAAAATGTTCGAATAGTATCAAAGATTTATTATATTTAATCCTCTGTGTGGCCAATCTAGCATTTTCCGTTTTTCATACTTAGTTTAAATGTGCATAATTCACATCTTTATGCATATTTTAAACTTTTATGGATAAAATATCCTTAATATTTTAAATATTTATTTGCTATCAAGCAAAGTTTTTAGGCAACCTGTTAAATCAAAATCCTCATACTGATATAAATATTGATTAAATAATTTAAATAATAATTATTTGGGTTCGGACGGCATTGGTTCTTGTCAGGCACAAATTACTGACATGAAATTTTCTATCAGTGAAAAGGCCGCCAAATATGCTCATCACCATAAGCTCAATGTGAGCAATAAGTTTCATGTTTTAAGGAATACTGCTTTGGTATTGCTCATGTATTACTTACTGCTTTTGGCACATTCTGGTTACTGTCGACTTACGGAAAAGAATCAAATTTAGTCACAAAACAAAATTAATCTTATAAATTTTACATAGTTTAACTACTTCTAGTGACCTGCATTTAAAATATGAAAACAGTCACAGGAAATAACTAACAGCTTTATTCTATATATATAATAACTTAAACACTCAATGAAATAACAAAACTTATATCTAATAATCTCTAACATCACAAAATGTTTACAGTTAATGAAGGATCTTAAACATCTGGCATTCCATTCAATTCACATAAATTCGAAGTCTGGCATTTTAAACAAACAAGATAACACAACTTCACAAAACATTTTATACATAAATGCAGTCCAGTGATCAGAAAATCAGCTGTAAATATGCTACATGCAGAAAATTGTAAGAATTTAACTTTTTTTGTATAGCCAGTACCAAGAGAAACTGAAATACAAAGTAAAATTTTCAGTATTTTTGTATATTAATACATTTAAACAAAATTCATTCATTTTTTTATTGGTTTCAGGTAATTAGAATAACAACCAAGATGGCAACCCTTTCCCAAATTTCATAGTCATAGTCATAGGAAATTTCTTATATCTTACTAATCTTTCAATTTAAAATGCTTGACCTCTTAAATTACTTATAGTTTGAATAAATATCGACTTGGTTTACTGTTGATAAACAATTTCATTTATTATATCATTGGCATGCTAATTTATACTCATAGCATTTTATCCCATTTTAATATTGAAGGGATAAATGAACATAATCATGTGTGACATGATCATAATCATGTGTGTTTGTATAATATGATTTCAAAAAGGTAAAATTTTTCAATTTCCTTGTCTTAAAGACTAATTGCAGTAGTTAGAGTCAGCAAATTGATCAGTGCATTCCATTATTTTTTCAATAAAATCTATGCATTTTTCAGAAACAGATTTCAAAATTCGCAATCTGTTTCTGAAAAAAAATTTGCAATCTGTTTCTGAAAAAAAATTTGCAATGTGTTTCGTAAGTTTGTTCACATAAGTTAGATGATGCAAAAGCTTGCTAAAGATCATTACAGACAGGTGATCTTTTATAACTCAGTGAAATGAATTAAAGGTGAATATAAAAACAGTTTTTATTATTCTTTTCAAGCACTTCAAAACTTATGTGAACAAATTCCATAGCATTTTCATGGGGGAGGAGGAGTAGGTTTTGTAAATCACTACATCGGAAAAATATGCATTGTCAAGCAAGGGGAATATTATATGAAGCATCCTTTAAAAATCATTTAGAAATTGCAAAAGAAACAGTGAAAAACTAAACACAAATCTTTTCAATCTTTCTAGTCTCAAATAAAGAATTGCTTTGATAATATGTTTACTGATATGTGGTAATGCATGGATGATTTATTTTTATAATATTTCAATCTTTTCAATCTATCATGAGAAAAGAAGTCATAATTTAAAATTGGTCTCTATTTTGGAGTTACTGTCCATCTAAAGTGATTATTGTCAAAATCCAATTAGCTAACCAAGGTTCTACTGAATCCTCAAGTTAAAAATTAATAAGTTTTTAAGTAGTTATTAAAAAAAATGAAAGGTACATATTTTTATAATTTTAATCCAAGAGATAAAAAACTACAATTATTAATTTCTTTTTTTAAGAATAATGTTTAACCATATTCACTTCATTTTATGAATGTTTATGTTAATTACATGAATTAGTTAGTTTAACATTTATTACTCAAGACGGAATTCTATGCCTGATATACACTCCACTCCCGATTTCCACACAACACCAAAAAAAGAACATTTGATGCTGATGGGTTTAATGAGAACCAAGCCACAAACGTGCTTTCAGATCACTTAGTATTTTTTTTCTTTGATTAATCTCATATGATTAAGAAAGTACCTATGTATTTTACATTTTCTGAACACTTGAAATTAGTGATATTTTTAATTTTAAAAGATTTTAAGTAAGTTACTAAAGATATATATTCTATTATATAATGATTGCCATCCTATATGTATATCTATATCTGATTGGTAATTGCAAAATTAAAGCATTCATTAATTAAACAGAAATTCAATAAAAATTATTTGGAAAATTTATCACATATTTTAAGATAGAATCAACTATTTTTTTCTTATAAATATTACAAATGGTAAAGTTTCCAAGAGCAATTTTACAATATCACTGAGGCCATTAAGTATAGCAGCATATTAAAATCTCAGATAATTGATTTTGGGGAGAAACCCGTAAGGGTGGGGATATGGATGCCTCCAGTGCTACCACCACTGGGAGAAAAAAATGTGTTTATACTACTTGAAAATCACATATATTAAGGGATAAAGAAATGATATCATGTTCCAAGCAAAATTCACAGATGACAATTGAGGGGTGAGAAAAATCAATTTATGGTCAGAAAACCTTTTAGCTACTTCATGAAGGAAGTCTTATTTAATTTAACATGCATTAAACTGTAAATAAACAGGGAACTTACATAATTTTTGTATTTCATAATGCATGAGCACATTAAATCTTTGAATGAATAAAGAAAATAATCTGAACAAAGGTACCAGCTAATTTTCATCACTGAACAATATATTAATTGATATCATCAAAGAACATTACAGTATCACATTTTTAACAGCTATTAAGAACAGTGATTAACATTATACAGGAACAAATATTTATATAAAGTTCAAATGCAGTTTCTTTTCTTTTCAAATTTATTTCTCTCTGGTTTTATATATTCAGAATTTTAATAATTACATATAAAATTATTCTTGTATGATTATATCCTAATCTATGAGTTGATGCTACAAAGTACAGGTATAAGTTTTTGATTATGAAAATAGATGCTTCCAAAATGCATTTCAAAATTGGTGTATGTATATATATGTATATATTAATATATATGTATATATATTTAAAGTTAAAAGTACATTTGTTGAAAAATTTATCTTGTAGTAAAGACACCTCATATTTTGAAACATACATACATCCACAATACATAAAGAACAGGAAAAATCACATACAGTGAATAGTGACAATATTACAATGTGCATTGAATTCTATGAATGGATGTTTGCTATAATACAATGACTCAATGGATTCTTGCTTAGTAATATCACTTAGTCTTTTACAAACATTTTTAAACATTAGAAATTATTTTCAATATCAGGTAGAGTATAAAGATTGTCTGGTCCAAATCTATGCTTGAATTTTATGTATCGTTGAAATTAATGTATAGATGTTAATTATTAATAAAGATGTTTATTTGCTCAGAGAGAGATAACTCAATCTACTCTGATTGTCAAAGAGCATCTGGTAAGAAGAATAGTTATGTTAAGTCTTCATTTTTAATTAAAAGTACAAAAATTGATTCTTTTTTCTTTATTTACAGATTATAATAATTCTTAGAATATATTTTTAATTTAAAATTTTTTTTTCTTCATTTTTACATATTAAAAACATCTATGCATTTTATTGTTTTTTAAAAAATTCAGTTCGTTTTTAAAATAGTTTTATACCTACTTGAATAATTAATTTCATGGAAGTCATAGTTTAAAATTATGAACAGATAAGATAAAAAGTTTATCAGAAAAGTGTAAAATCTAATTCCCATATAAATTAATTACTGTACAGTTTATAAATAAGAACAAAATGGGAGAACATATATTAAAAGTCACTTAAATTGAATAAAATGTTTATAATAACCCATTAATTAATTTATATCACATTTATTGCTTTTATGAATTTTTTAATCATGACTGAAACAATGATGACAAATTTTCTAAATCATTAATTGGAAATAATTTAGCAGTCATGCAAAAACAAAAATCGCAACTACATTATATGAAAATCTAATACTCCTTTAAGCAATTTAAAAACTATTTGAATTTTTTTTTTTTTAATATCACCAAAACACTTAATATTTCTGAATTTTTTTTTAATCTTGTCAATATATTAACAAATTGAGGCAGTAAATGCTTGGTTGTTGAAATTTATGTATACACAATTTCATAAATTATTTCAAATACAAAAGAAAAGTATGTAAATATAATTTAAAAAAACAAACAAACAAACGTTTTAAATTTTGAAATAATGTGTAATAGACTGAAATGACTAGCTCAACATCAAAATTTAAATCATGCATATTTCCTTTAAGAATGACATGTTCAAAAAAAAAAAAAGTGCAAAGAATTCATGTTTTGATTAATATATACAATCCTTATCGATTCATTTTTGGAAATGTACAAATGTCAGTTTTCTCTGCTATATAACTTAATAAATAAAGTTCAATATGTCCCATTTGCAGAAAAACTCCTTTGACTAGATTCATGTACATTCTCAAAATTCAAAATGTATGAAAATAAGCACAATAGAAAGATCTTTGGCACTTGTGGCAACAGCACAGTGTACATCCTTTTAGGGAATTCTAATTAATCAGCTGATTCTTGACTCTTATTGAAAGCTAGGTAAGTCAAGTGACTCCCATTGACCAGTCGTTGCTATTTGACAGTCGTTATACTATTAGGTGCTTGAACTGTGGTTGTAGCAGTATTTGTGGATGTTCTTTGATTTCTGAACACTGTGTTTTGCAGAGTTCGTTTCCATCGGTCCATTGTATCACGCAATTTCGACAACCAAAGAGCCTAAAAACATGATAAGAGCTCAGATAAAAACTTTAGACAAACAGTTGAATTGAAATAGGAATATAACAATTTTACTTCTACATTGTGTTCTATAATTTAAATAAAAAATTCATAACTAAACACGAGTTGGGATCAAAATTGAATGCAGAAGAAAGTACTTAGAGAGCAAGTAATAGCGAGTATACCAGAACAGCAATGAAAAGTTACAATTATAACAATGCAAAAGTAAAGAAATCATGTCTATGAAATTAAACAAACAAATTACTGGTTTGGTACAATAGTAATTTTTTAATGGTGATAATTGAGTTAAGACAATTTCAAACAATCTGAATTGCAAAATTTATTGAGAGGAAAAAGTAATGCATCTTTATTAGAAAATCATATTATATTTGGAATACAATTACAGCAGAGATTTTTTTTATATAAAATTGCTTACAATTTTAATTTTTTTTCTTAAAAAAACAACTTTTTAAATAATTCAAAAAAAATCTAATAGTCAAATGATTTTTTGAAAATTGTTTCACAATTATCATTCTTCAATTTTCTAATGATTTTTGCAATTCAAATTATTCTTTCTTAATCAGTGCTATTCTAAATCTAATATATATACACTGGGCAATATACTGAATATATATATTAATTTTGCACAAATGATTAGTTAATTTGAAAGCATTCATAATTTTAAAAAATATATATATTCTGAACAATTTTACATTATGTTTATACAAACTAGATTATAAAAAATTTTGTTTACTTGCATATAGTCACTATAACCTAATAATTAATGGGGTGTTTTTTATAATTTTTATTTTGATTCAATTGACAGGGAAGTAAAATATATAAAAACGTTCAATCTTCTATAACTTACTATTTTTAATTAATCAAAAATTTTGTTTGTTTGTTTTTCTTTCATTTGAGAGGATTGAGTCCAAAATTAATGAATGTCTACCTTTTTCATTCCAAGTATTATATCAAAAGTGAATTGGATAAATAATAAAAAAGGTTAAAAAAATCAAATATTTTTTCATGTCACTACATTCTGAGACAGTTGCGAAATAATCAGATATATAACAAGGTCAAAATTACACAATATCTTCTATTCTCATATGAAGTTTAAAAATTATAAAATGTTGCAGAAATGAATTGCTTCATGTTATTCTTTTTAAATTGTTCTCTATCTGTTTATTACATCACTAACTTTAAGAACTCAATTTCTAGAAAATAATAAAATTCATTTTTCAAACTTTTATGATTTTCAGTTGCTAATTCCCTGCAAAGAAAAGTAAACAATAAAAAATGAAATTGCTTTAATATGGACTTTTCAATTCCCAATCATTATCATAATTTTCAAACATTGTTTTGTTAATGAATTATGATAACTGAATGTATATGCATAGCAAACAATTATTTAACAACGAAACAATTATTTAATCAAGCAAACAAATGTTGATAAAATATATCAACATTTGTTCTCTTTGTTTATGGAACACACTGCAAAATAAAACTCCAAATTGAAAGCAAAGAACAAACAACAAAAATGTGGAAAATTAAGAGATCTTTAAAAAAAAGACCAATTATTTAAACATCTTTGTGCATTTTAAAATTTTTGTATAGGATTTAATTTTTCCTCTTTAAGATGATACTTGGAAATTTAATTTATATGAAAACGTGAAAATTACAGGGTTTTTTTTCCCCCCTTAATTTATGCAAACTTTTTATGAATTTGTAATAAGCACTATCCTTTGGGGTTTTGCAATTCTGGGCACAAGTTTTGCATAATGCAATACCTATTTCTTTTAATCTGGGGAACATGATTTTTCAAATGAGATAAAAAAAATAAAAAAAAAGTCAGGATATTAATACATGAACCTTTTAATTAGAAAAATTTATTGATTTAGCCTATTTTAACCCAGCAAAAACTTATATCAAAAGTAAAAAAAATAGCTCAGCATTATTAAGTCAGAATTTTCCAAATAATTATGACTTAAAACTTCTGATTGCTTGACACTGTAACTAGAAATTTTAAACTGATTTTAATAAATAGATTTTATTACTGTTAAAAGGTTAAATGTCTAACAGCGAATGCTGTAATAAACATATAGAGAATTTTTTTAACCATCCTACTGGATAATTGATTGAATGCCTGTTCATCTTAAACTAACACAAACATTTTAATTTTAACTGTATTGTTTATACATATTTATTTACACAAAAAGTGAATTAATTTAAATATAAAAATATTCCAATTATATTTTATCCAAGTTAATATTTTTTCTACAATAGTATTACTAAGATAAGAATACAAATATAACTGATTCTTAAAGCTATATAAGGTAAGTACTTTTATACTGCAATATACCTTATACTTCTTCTCCTCAAGTATGACAGCTTACTACAGGCCAAGGCTGTCTTTACAAGATTTCCCCCATCATATTCTATCTGGCATAATAGCCCATTGCTGCATGTGATCTGTTATATGTATTGAAAACTTTCCAATAGATAAGATTTTTATTTATTGTAATATCAATAACCCAGATAAGAAATTTTATATCCGTACTTTAAAAATTTTGATATAAATAATTTTTTTTTCTCTCTCTTTACATCATTACATTATCTGCATTATTACAAAGACAGTTCAGATGTAACTTTCCACAAGCCTAAATACCTTTGAGTAATGAATACCACCTTTTTAATGATGTGATTTTTGTATAAAAATAATACAAAACTCTTCAGAAAATTTTTAATTATTGTACTTTTTTAATAAAAAAACTTTTAAAATACAAAAATTCAAATCATATAAAAAAATACCTTGGCTGATTCACTGGATGCTTGGAATGTATGTACAGTAACAATTTGTTGAAATCTATTCAAACATACTAAAACGAATGCATTCTTAAGGTTGTTAGCTGTAAAAATAAATAATAAAAATAATATTCATAAGTTAGCTGTTGAATTTTTCATATAAAAATCATTTTGAATTATCTAGAACAAAAACTTTAAGAAAACACACAAATTGCAGGAACACATACAAAGTGTTTTAAAATTCCTGATTAAAATTTGAAATAAGGCAATACACAGTGCAGGGTCATGATTTAATAACGAAGCATGTGAGGATTCCAGGTAAGTACTAGACTTTTTCCTACCTGTTTAAAAAAAAATCTCATTTATAACAACACTTGTCAAAAATTATATTATTACAATCAACATATAAGAACTGCCTTCAGCTTCTGCTAATGTATGTCAAAAACATCAGCAGTATAAACTTTATGTTAATACTGCATTCACGCTTTTGAGGAAATTTCTTTTAAAAAGTTTCTTCCATAATGTAAGGCCCGGAATTTCATTGAATTTCACCAATTCATTTTCTGTTATTATAGCATTTTATCATTTCAGGAGGCAACAATTTTCATCTGTAGCTCTTCCTCTAATATTGTACAATGATTTCTAATTGTTAAATATATTCTTAAAATAACATTTATGTTAAAATATAAATTCATTCAAGTGATTTCTCATCAGAGTATGCTAATTTAAAAATTATGTAGCGAAAGATTGATAGTTATTTATCGAATATGGCTAATAATGTTATATAAAATATTTTTAAAAATCAAGAACATAAAATGCTTTATTTTTAAGAAAATAACTAACAAAGTAGCACAATTTAATATCAAAGTAATATATATAATGGTTTTCCTATAATCTGACCCTTTCAATAATTCAGTGTTTTCACCAGAGAGAGAGCAGAATTTGAAAAAGTAAAACAAGTCATATCATATGAATAATAATGATTTTGATGAAATGTAAATAATATTCTGCACTCGGATATTTATTACAAAAAACTTAATTTTTGCTGTAATTGTGTGTATATTTTGAGAAATTAATCTTATTTTTTAAAAAAAGAATCTCCATTAATCTGGTACTTTCATTAATCTGATAGTCCTTTGGTCTGATATTTGCTACTGAATATAATTAAGTAGAATTTTAAATAAAAAAAAATTAATCTAAATTCTCAAGATAAATTAACATGTATTATTTATAATCGATATCTCTAAATCTCCATTCAATAAATGAATTTTCACCAGTTTACATATGAATTTGCTTCTTCTGATGTATTTTAATATGGTACAGAAAGTTAAAATATAGTATACACAAATATGAATTACAATAATTTCACTTATCAAAACTAAAATTAGTGCATTTAATAAAATAAAGGAATAGTATATATATATCCATTTAATAAATATGACTAAATTTATTCATTTATTTTTCAAATAAAGTCCAGAAAATACCTGCTCCATCTTGTACACTAACATCATGAATGAAAAATCTATCTAAAGAGAGAGGTTGTTTATAAACAATATATTTATATCCAGCTTCATGTGGAGGAGTGGATTTATTACAGGTTGATGCCCAATTTTCAGTAATGGATGATTTCTGAAAAATATTATCAAAAATAGTAAATATTAAAAAACACTTTAAATATAATTTTTCTTTCAATTTATAAAGCAAAGATTATTTCTTTAAAAAACTAGCTTTTTTTTTCTTTTAGTACTACCAGACTAAATAATAATTTCAATAAAATAGATTTTCATTAGTCAATTCACTAATATTAATATATTTTTTAACAAGTTATTACTGCTACTTCATTCGTTGATATGCAAAATATAGAAAATGAAAATCTAATAAAAAATGAAATATTTATTACATTACAGTATTAAAAAAAAAAACCTTTCATTTTATAATTTATTTTTTTATCATTATTTATTTCCATCATGAAACTAAGCAAAACTGAAGTGAATTCAAAGAAGCATTCATTGTATTAACATAAAATCAAAAGCTTTATGAAATTATCCTAAAAAATTATTCAAATATAGAAATCAATAAGTGTTTAATTTTGGATTTTTTACTAAAACATGGTGCAAAATAAAGAAGATGAGGAAACACATACATACATACACACACACACACACACATTTAATTATTACACCATATGCTAAATTAGAAGACATTAGCTGTAAGCTTTTGTTCTTAAATAAGCATTTTTAAAGAATGATTATGATGTAATGAAAACCCATGAAAATATCATTTGAAAACCACTACTTATTATATCTGGTTATGTAAATGAAGAAAATGAACAGGAAACTAAATGAAATAACGTGTATAAAAGAGACAATATTTTATCACACAAAAGATATAAAACATAATTCCTGAGATATATATCATGACTGGCACTCATTATGCCCTTATTTTAATTTAACTGTAACATGATAAGCCTAACTAATCCTTTGAATTTTTATTGCATTTAAATTGAAATCTTTTTGTCTTATGTTCTGCATTATAATAATTTTGCCTCATTTTCTATGGTTTTTAATTATCTTTTTTCAGATCTTTTATAAAGTTATTCATTTTCCAGATTCCTAAAGGAAATAATCTTAATTTGTTATATATACTTATTACATGCGAAAAGCATCTGATTTATTTTCTTAATTTATCTTAAAGTAGCTTGCTGCAAGGAAGTAAAGTTTATATTTTTTGCGATGCCTAGCTGATGGCATCTTTATTTATTCGAAAACACTAGTTATTAGGCTATTTTGCTGAATCTTATTTGTAATATGTATACCAATATTAAGAATAAAGATTAAATTGTTCTGACCTTATAATTAGCAGTTATAGCGAATAGTAAAGAGAAAGACGATGACTTCAAATATAATATCTTAGTAAACCTGAGATCTTATCATGAGCTTTGAACAATTATCAGATAAATGAATTTGGAAGAAGGAAAGAATATAGTTGATATAAAAGGTTCCCTCTAAAATACCTAGAATCAATTCCTTCTTAAAATATTAGTAATAACATTTTTTTGTTATACCTTGGTATTTTTCATTTTGTTACTTGTTTAAATTTGTTTTGCATTTTTATCTATCTGATGCCCTCTGAGTACTAAGTATGACAATGGAAAAATATTTCTTACATAAAATAGACTGCTTTTAAATTCTACTCAATAAATATATCAACAAATCAGTTTCAAATGCAATTTGTTTTTCCACACGAATTTATCTAAAAAGTTTCAATTTTACATACCACAACACAAATTAATTAGCTTACCTTGGAGGTGATAAAAAACATTCTCTCTCTCTCTCACACACACACACACACAATAATACTATTAAATAAATATTTTCATTTCATCTAATGGATTAGAAAAAATTATTTTTAATACTATTTAAAAGAGACATATGCAACAGAACTGTTGAATAGTTTTCATTTATATAAAAATACCTTTTTATGAAGCCCCTTCTTTCTTCTTGTTATAAGTAGCATATCATCAAACAAAAGAACAAAAGCTTCAGATGGTTTTCCACTATCTAAAAATGGCAAAAATAATTCTACAAATGTTAATAATTACAATCATTTTTGCAAAATATGTTTATTAAAAAATATCAAAAACAAACTTATAAATCAGAAATACTTTTTCCTTTTCATGATAAAAATAATAAAATCAAATCAAAAAATATATTTCCCCTCAAAATTTATTTAAAAGTCTATAATTGAAAAGCAAAGCAAGAAAAATTTTATCATCTTTATGATCAAAGATAAGTGAAGAAGATAAAATACAGAAACCTACATTATTCTCATTAAACAGTGTTTCTGATGTATTCAAAAGTAGTAATAAATTGCTTTTAAATATATGAAGATATTCTTGAATAGGATTGCATTTTTCAGCATAAACAAAAAATATTTTGCATAATAAAATTCTATTTAAAACCAGAGTTACTAAATTTCATGCATCTTTTTTTAATAACTCAAGGATAGAAAACACTAATGACAATATTTATGCACTATTGATTGGAATAATCATTCGCTAAAGAAATATTATAAGTAATCTTTTAAAAAATAATAAGAGAGCAATACAAATGAAATACTTCAGGTAACGATTACCTAAGAGCTGCAATGCTCCTTCTAAAACTATTTGTCTGCGAGGACTTACTATTAGTCTTTCACATGGTTGTTTAGCAAGAGGCTGCTTCAAAAACTGAAAATAAAGTGCAAATAAATAACAATGAATATTTTTAAACATATCACACAAGATAATTTTAACATCTTATTATATACATAGTAAATTAAATATATGAAATGCTTTAATGATTTCCAAAAATTACCATGAGCTATGATGGTTTTTAAAAAAATTGTAATTGTCAAGTATTTCTATAATGTTGACAAAGCAAATTATCTGAAAATAGCTTCCAAAATTCAGCAGATGATAGAGATTTTAGCGCAAGTAGTTTTCAAATGAACCTTTAATTATATGTAGCATAAATAAAATAAAATACATATATATATATATATATTTGCTTGATTAAATAATTTAAAGAAAACTTTTTAATAACATTCTTTTAAATTATTAAAAAAATATACCAAGATTAAGATTATTGTAAAGTAAAATATCATTTTTTTAAAATATCATAAGTGATCAATTCATACATAAATGTATTATGAGATATAAGTAAAAGGTAAATTAAAAGATTCATATATACATCTGGAATGAAAGCTTTTGGATCAAGCTCAAAAACTGAAGGCCACACTATACTTCTTTGAATTTCCAGCAAACGTTCAAAGTTCTTCAACCATTTCATTTTATCATCAAGTTCTCCTAGTAAAAGAAAAGAGAAAAAACTTATAAGGGTGATAAAACTTAATTCCTAAACCTAAATAAACTGAGCATTAAATTTAAATATAATCTTTTGTAATTGTTAATAATTACTACATATATAATATAGATTTTTTTCCTAGCAAACAGATTAAATTAAAAGTTTTCCTTTAGTAAGAAATACAGTTCATTTCTATAATTAATTCTGCAACCAAATTTTATTCAAAATATAATCATTAAAACCAAATATTAAAGTAATGAATTACTTTTGTTGCATGAATATACAAATTATTGTTTTATGGGGGAAAAATTTGTACAGCAATAAAAAAATTTACTAAACAAAAGAATTTTTTGAGAACTGGAATTAAATAAAGAGCAGATAGATAATTTCCATTGCTAGAGAAAACATTTTTTGAAAAAAAAGAATGGAAGTTAACTTAAAATTTATAAGAATTATAGAAAATCTTATCCTTACTGAGAGAATTTTCTTCTGCTTCAATTATAGCTGTAATTAGCCTTTTCTCTTCTAAATTTTCAGTGCGCATTTCAATTTCCTTTAATATTAATGGCACCCTCATTACATGCTGGACAGGTGAAACTAGAAGATCTGTCAACTGCAGTTTTTTACAACGAACATCTCGGCAGCACCACTACCAAAAATAAATAAAATCACATGTAATACATACTCATAATAAGGAGTACAAACAAATAAATTTAGATAAAACAGATTGTTTCAGTAAGAAACAGAATGGAACAAATAACAGAACAAGAAACAAAAGCAATTAATCATGTGACCAGAAATGTCAAAAGTTCTTCATCTCATTTTAAAATTCTAAACTACCAACCATTAACTGAAGGTTAATAACAAACGGAAAGAGATTACCATCAAGTTTTATTCCACTGATTTTATTGGCACCCAAAGTTGAAGCAATATTTTTATGAAATGCCAAGGAAAAGCACTCTTCATTGAGGTGAATAATTTCATCAAAAAAATCTTGTCAGAAATTGTTCTGAAATATCTTCTTCCATATTTACAAGTTGAAAGGAATTATTTTGTATTAAAATAAGATGGAGTACTGATATAATGGCATTTAAAGTCAGAAGACTAACGAAGAGTTTCCTGATAAATGGATCAAGTATATCAAATAGAGCTATTTCTTGATCTTGAGAGCTTATTTTCTTGATCCTCCCAGCAATTTTAGGTTTTTTTAAAAAGGGAAGGGGAGTGGGATTTCAAGATTATGCTGAACTGCCAATAAACAAAGTCAAATTCAAAACATAAACCTTAGTTACAATGAAAGAAATTATATCAGATATCATAACAAAAGCAGGGGACATACGAACCTTGAGTATATATGTACCATATGGAGCTTGAATTGCCTGTAAACTGTAATATCAAAATTGGAAAAAAAAATTTTAAAAAATTGAGCATTTTGTAATTTTACTCACTTCTATATGCTGCTTTTTCTTAAAAATAAAGAACCCTGAAATTGGATTAAATTTTTTGATATAACCTTCTTTTCTCATCTTGAATACATTTTATCAAAGAAATACTGGAATGATGATCAATACCCAAGAACCAATTGTCACATATTAAATATGATTATTTAGTGTATGACATTTTTTATTTATTCAAGAAGTCAACTTCACAATAAAATTAGCATAAACTCTCTAAAAAAATAATACACTCCATTTTGATTACAAGTTTATTTTCAAATTAAATTAAATAATAAACAATGGATAAATTATGAACAGATGAAATCTAAACCTTCTATTGTTAATAAAATTATTTTTTCTTTTGATAAACTAAAAATATAATCAATTAATAACAATTTTTAAACTATATTCAACTATTTCACAACAATCATTTCATTCATAACAAAACTAAGAACAGCCATTTTTTAAAATCATTGTATAATTTAATGACAAAAATTTTGAAGCCAATTGATGAAGTACTGACTGAAGTGCAGTAAAGACATTTCAATCATTTTCATTCAGTAGTTTTTAATATGTGCAACAAAATTCAAGACCAATCTGAATACATTTGTTTTTAATCTTTTTTTCCCCCCTTGAAGATTAAAATCCAAGCACATATGAATAGGCTGGAAAGAAAATATAGTTAAAATGAAATAGAAAATAAAACATTCTTTGTTTTAAAATTCTATTAACGATTAAACTTTCTTTGGTTATATATCGTGGAGAACCAATGACTGATTCAGTAGACAAATTCTATTTCATATATTAGGCCATTAAAAAACATGATACTATTTCATTAAGTAACAAGTAAATATATATTTTTATAAATTTAATTTACGCAGAAAGCTTTGCAGCTAACAAGAGCATAACATACTTTTTCAAATTCATTAAATTCAACTTGTCTCCTGAGTGTTTCTAAGTAGTTAAGAGCATTGATGTAATTGAGAGTATATCGGTGGTATGCCTGGGTTAGAGCATGTGCTTTTGGACTCTGAAAGAAGAAAACTGCATTTCAATATTATTTACATTTTATTTACTGCTGAAATTCATATATTAATTTAGAAAAGAAAAATTGTTCATACAAAATATTGAGAAATAAAAATTCTGTTCTTTATTAAATCAAGCAATGCAGTGATTCATCCGATTAATATTAAATCAACATCTTTAATTGGGAAAAGGAAATTTTCCAAAATAATATTAATATGCAAAGGGGAAATAGAACACTTAAATATAGGAACAAATATAGCATATTGTCATGTATAAGTCGATAATTTTCCGAAACTTTCTAAAACTAAATTACAAGGGTAGACTCGTGTACAAATTTGCTAATCTTGCAAAAAATGTAGGTTCATTTTTGTCAGCCAGGAGTAAGCAATAAATAGCTACATATGGTCCAATACAGTATTTCTTAATTCTATAGTTTATATTTTACAAGTTTAGGAAGAAAAAAAATCTTTAAAAGAAATGAGTTATTTCTTTAATATAAATGAGTTATTTTATTTTTGAAGATTGTTTATTACTACTGGTTTGTTACATCAGAAGATTAAAACAAATTTCAAACAGACATGTTGCTATTAGACTTTATATTTCACTAGTAGGTTCAATTTTGTTGAATAAGAATTTTTCTACCGGTTTATCTTTTAAGAAAAAAAATAAAATGGCAGTGAAAATAAGACCACCTGAGATACAACAGATAATGACAAGACAGCACATAATTCGAAAAGTGGGAAAGGGATGTGCTAGCTTCAGATAGGGTTACCAGAGTTAAAATTGCTAGTCTAGTATATATATTATAACTACTTGATTGGGAGATATTCCTCCCAATTTATTTAATTTGCATAGCAACATATCTGAACTACACAGGATTTTTTAAAATTTTTATTTCAGCTTATATACAGATTATGAATTTTGGGAAAATTATAAGAAATGCATAGACACCACTTATATTCTGATGTACGTGATATACATCAAATCAACAATCGATTTCCAAATGAAAATTTAGTACAATAGAGTGTTCACTAATTTATAATTCAATGTATTTTAACATAAATAAAATTAATTTATATCAGAATTTCTAATATAACTGCTACTAAAATTCATAAAATATTAAATATCCTTTCAAAATATACTTTAATGAACACATACATAAATAATGCCAAAATAAATAAAAATGGTCTTATTCTGTCAAATTTTTACCTTCTGAAATAATTTCACAAGAACTTCAGTAGTATCAATTTCATCTCCAGACATTTTCTGTAGTATTAAACTCAAGAATTCCTTACAAAATGCATGTGTTACCTGAAAATCATACAAACAGCAAATTAGAATGAGAGATTAATATGAAAGTTATAAAAATCCATTAAATTCCTGCTAATTATAATATTATTTAAAACTTCATCATTCACGAAAAAAAAAATTTTTGAGAACATATTCTAATGAAGTTTGTCTTTCATAAAAAAAAAAAGTAGTAGAAGGGGAAAAGGTACATAAAGAAATATTATTTATGAAAAGATGTATAAAAAATTAATATATACCAGCAAAAATCAGAAAGCATTTAATTATTTGTAAAGGTCATAATAATGAAATCAAAATAATTTCACAGCTTGTGCAACATATTACAAAAAGTCTTCCTTATATTATTTTGAACTCAAACATTATGTAGTTCCAGATAATCATTCAGTGTCATGTAAAAGATATTTGAAAAAGAAGTATAACAACCAACAATAATATGAAGATCAAATAATATAAGTGATCTAGTGTTATTTGATTAAGAGTGGTATCTTGCACTACCCCTAATATAAAATATATTTACAAAGCTTAACATAGAAAAAAGTAATAAAAGAAGCGAAATAAAATAAAAATATTAAACATAAATATGACCTTTCCGTGGACCTTCAAGGTCTTACACCTTTTCAGATAAGCAGGTTGGATAATCATGGGGAGACCAAGATCAAACATAAATATGAATAAGTTGATTCTGCTTACTTAGATTGCTGATAAAGATATGCTTCATCTATATAAACAAGAACTATTAAAATTGAAATCCTTTCCAAAAGCCCAATGTTAAATTAATGCCTTTGAGAAAAGTAATTTTAATACTAACAGTTTAATAAACTAAGGATATGATTTAAATGTTTCTACTTTTCAAAATTGGCAATTACATGATATAAGATATATTACAAATATATTTACAAACTAATCAGCTTTGCCAACCAGCAGGTTTATTAATACTAATGGTAGCTAAAATTTTCAATAAAACATTTAATACAGTGGCTCTTACTAGCTTACAAAGTATTTTTAAATTTCAAATATTTATAGACAATATAATACATACATTTTAGAAACCTTATATTATTCTATACCGCAATGCTCTGCATTTTTCCAAACTTCAATAATCTCATCTAAAATTTGAAGTGGAAGGTAATAATAAAGTGCCGATATGCAACTGTTTTCCCATTGGTGAGTGCTGCCCCACCACCACCATCGATGAGAAATTCAGAATTTCAAGTTTTCAACATTTTTTAAAGTTAGAGTAGATACCCAGATATTAAAGAATCATATTATTTAAATACTATTTTCAAGTATTCTATAATTAGTATGAAATAAAAAAAAATTGTTTAAATTCACCGATTTAGTTAAGATGGTAAAATGTCAGACATCGGATTAAGTTATTATTCATTTAGTCTGTAGCTTGCTTAAATTTGGTAGAATAACTGATAAAATGACAAGTGAATCAGATGTTGCATTTTACTTGCTGCATTAGAAACCAACATAAAAAAAGAAAATTTATATGGATTATTACATTCAGCAACTGTTTTGATCCCCTGTCAGTGGAATTAAAAGGAAACATTTGAGCATTAATATTATACCAGAATGTAAGCTATGATAAAACATCAAATGCAAAAGCAGCATTAGACTTATTTTACTGGATTCAAATTTAACTTTAAATTTAAGAAAAAAAGCAAGATTTTATTTACTCAATAATATTCTGATGCAATAAATTAGTTAAATCTTTTAATTTATTATACTTTAACTAAGCTATATATAATATTTTAGTTTATATATATTATCTAAAACTGGGATGCTACCATAAAGCAGAAAGCATTTTATTTTTTTCCATGAATCAAAATTTAAAGAACATTTTAAGGAAAATTAAAAAAACATTTTGTTTATCCAGTTGTCTCGTTTTGCAGCAGTAAAATTTCAAAATTTTCTTATTTTTTATATTTCATTTCATTGATATTTTCTTGTCTACTTAATGGTTAAAGCAAATTTAGTAAAAATGTAGACAATTGTAGCAATTTAGGTTTGATACAGGCAATTGTTTTGTCATGTTCAAACGATGTGCATTCACAATAATTAATGACAAAAATTAATTTCTAAATGGAAATTTTATGAATTTTCCTTCATTAAGCTACTATTATTTAACTAACAAAATATCACTGATTGCAAATTGATGACAAAAAGTAAATATATATGATACGATTCATATCTAGATTTTCAGATTCCATACTTAATATTATAAGGATAATTTCAGCATGTGAAATTTCTGTTTCTTATATCAAATATTTCGTGACAAAAACTATATAGTTTCAAAGACTTTTTTCAAGGTTTATGGATAATCATATCCCAGTAAAAAAGTGATTAATAAAAAAATAGTTGATAGAATATTCATATTTATCAAATTAGAAAGAAAACCAAAAAGTACAATGTATTTACTTTTGAAAACATTCAAGCTTTTAATAGCTTCAGAAAAAACAGTTCTTGAATGTAAATTCATTTATTAAAAAAATGAAATAGATTAGTTTAAATTCTAGAACTGATACAATAAGAATAAATACATTCTTGAATAAAACGAAATCAGCAAAAATACCAAGCAAAAGGAATACAACTAGAATAAAAAAAGAAATTCAGAATCTAGCCTGATGACTTTCTCAAGGGTCACCCTCGGGCAGGGATTCAAACAAGGGATTTTTTCTGTGAGGGGTCTTTCGTCCAACAATATTGATCATTCGTGACCTGAAAATCCTCAGAAATAGAGGCTCCCGAGATAGATCGGTTTTCACAGAAATAAAACAATAAAATATAACTTCCAATTTAAGTGAAAATTATAATAACACAATATAAACTATAAAAGAACTTCTAATTTAAGCAAAAGGGGATTTTGGGATCATAAGGGGTCAATATTGTTGGACAAAAGTCAGACATCTCACAGAAAAAATCTCTTGTTTGAATCCCTGTCTGAGGGTGACCCTTGAGAAAATCTTCAGGCCAGATTCTTAATTTCTTTTTTGATTCTATTTTTATTCTTTTTGCTTGTATTCAATTTGGCATTTTTACTAATTTGGTTAAGTTCATCTGTGTTTTAGTAGTAGCAGCATTAGTGCTCTCTAAATACAATCGTATCTTTTTTTATTTGATTCAGAAATAATTTTTTAGTTTCATTAGTTTGTTTCAGAAATAAAATTTATTTAAAAATTCATAATGTTTGTATTTTTAATTATTTCTTAAATAAAATGTATTTACTTTTGAGTAAAATTCATATTTCATCAAAAATTTATTTAAAAAATAATTGTGTCTACTGGATGTTAATAATTATTGTTGTTAATTAGTCAGTAATTATTGCAGCAATAATTAAGTCAACAATTATTGTTGCAATTCCAAGTGTTCTAATTCTTGGATATAACAAATGGCAAAAAATGATAGCAGTGAGCAAAATTTAAAGTAGATTTGAATATTCCAGGCATAACTTGTCATTTCAATGTAAGAGGAAAAAAACTGAGCATTGATTATTTGAAAATAAATTCAATAATTTTCTGAGATATTATCTTCGAGATAAAGAACTTGTATAATCAATTGCTTAAATAGTTCTAGTTACATCATGCATACAGAATTTTTAAAAAGACCTGCCTTTTATTATTTTTATTTTATCAGTAAAGGTATTGTAAATGGAGAATGAAGAAAAAAGAAATTTCCCTTGCAAACTGACAGTTCAATGCTTCTATAAGTAGAATATAAATGTTTTCAGGAAATGATGGGGAAACGGGTATAGATTTTTTTCATTAAAAACAAGGGGCTATTATCCTCATTTGGTAGACATTTTCACTTAATTGTTACAATGCCTCTAATGGAAGCTCTAGGAAATAGGACCCATCATGGACAAGTGCTTTAATTAACTGCTATCAATGTATTTCATGCCAATGGGTAGCTAAATCACTACTGGCTTGTTCAACAAAAATCTATCTTATATAAATCAAGTCTTAATTTTTGTTTGTTATACTTTTTCCTCAGATTTTAAATAATAAAATTGTATTGTAATATTGAACTGTATAAAACATTACAAGTAACATGATAATATACAGAGGTTTACTTTTCAGATAAAAAGTTCTTTTAGATTCAAAGTAATACTAAAATACATTCCAAATTAAAAGTTAAAAAAAAACAACAGATGGCAACTCTTGCTCTCTATTCTTTTATATGGTGTGTCAAACTTAAGAAAAACATTTTTAAACAATCAGATTATCAAAGAGATCTGTTCTTAGAATCTTATAAAACTTACAAATTTAATTCTAAGTTATTTACTAAAATTCCTATTTTTTAAAGAATTTATAGTCCTTTTCTTTAAAAAATTGATAAGTAATAACTAATAATTCAAAATAAATATTTTTATGTAGAAATTCATCAAAATATTTTTTAAAAACTACTTTTTAGTTAAAAAAAACTAAAATCAAGAATGCAATTTTTATTAAGAAGTATTTTTTAAATAAATATTTTTTTTACTTCAATAAAAGTAATATTAATAGCTATAATGAATTTTGATCATTAAGAACAATTCAAATTTAATCGTGAAAATTCTTTAAAATTAGATTTGTTCAATCTCATTTCATACAACTTCCATTTTTGTGCATATATTTCGTTCAATTAGAGTAAAATATCATTCATTTATCAAGTTTTATAATGAATACTTTCACTTCTCTCAGTTATTGTTTTATTTTCTGGCAAGATCAAAACAATAATGTGAAAATTTTCTTCCAATAATGTAACACTTATTCCAGTATGGTACACTTTATATTCTTAATTGTACATTTTCATTATTGTTTATCATTCAAAGCATTTTAACTGCCAGAAACTATAAAATTTTTAATTACTGCAAATAATTATTTATTATAATTTAATCAGCTATTAAATGCACAGCTGTCCTCAAATATAAAATAAAATAATATGTATTACTGATTATGGATACCCCCCCCCCCTTCCTGATTGATGTTGTTTTGAAAATTGTGTGATCAACTTTGATCACACAATTCTTTCAACTAATATAAGTTTCAAATAATATAAAGACATTCCAATTAAAATTATTTAAAATTGGGAGTACTTAAAAAATTTTTCATTGTTGAAATTAAAAATTTTAATTGTAATATTGGGAAAATTTCAAGAAAATTATACAAATTATTATTATTATACAAAAAGTACTCATAATGATAAAATAAATTTACATTATTATCTTCATCATCAATGATGGAAGAAATATTTATAGTAACAATGAAAATAATATGAGTTTCATTACAAGAGTTAAAATACATTGTTGTAAAATAAGCTTAAATATATTTATAAAAATAAATTTTAAAAAAAACTGCACAACAATTAAACAAGTAATTAGTTAAAAATTTTTACTTTCTTGTATTCAAAGTAAAGAAAAAGTACAGTAATTGTCAAAAAATTCGATAAGAGATTGGAGATTATGATAAATCTCTGTTTTAAACCGTTCAGTTTGAAAAACGCATTTTTAGAAAATGTCTATCTGTGACAAAGATAACTCAAAAATAATTCTAGCTAGACAGATAAAATTTTGTATGTGGTCTTTACATCAAATTTGTAGATTTCTATCAAATTTTGAGCAAAATCTGTTAAGAGGAACTCTGTCTGTCTGACTGTTTCAATATAAGTTAACATGATAACTAGAAAACAAAGACAACTAGATGGATAAAATTCAGTATACAAAATTAACATTTATAATATAGAAATGGACCAAATCATGAGCCAAATCCAACAAGGGGTAAACTGCCCAAATTTTTAGAAACATATAAATGCGATAACTCTAAAATGCAATGATTTAAATAAATAAAATTTGGTATTGAATTTTGTAACTACAATTGTAGTTTTGTGTCAAATTTTTGTTTGGTCTATTGGGAAGAGCACATCTAAAACCCAAATTTGGTTTTCAGATATGTTTAATTGCATGTCAGAGATTAATTCCAGGAAAAAAAAAAAAAAAAAGAAAACTTGCAAAGAATTACACAATAGATTGAGCAAAAATGCTAAATTCATGCCACAGATTAATATCTCATAACTACTGTATGCTATGTAACACATTCTCTAGCATAACACCACTATCAAAAAATATGTAAAAAAAAATTTCAGGGAGCTTTTTTATATATTTTTCCATTAGGAAGATATGTTTGCTAGAAAATGCTAATAATGTAAAATTTTAGGAGGCATTAATGTTAATTCAAAACAGATCTCTTAATGATTTAGCAGAATTTTCAGAACTATAGTAACTTTCTTAACTTTTTTGCAAATAAATGATGAGAAAGAATTCAAATATAAGATTCTGCAACTGTAACCTACAATTATGTATTTAATTTAAGAAATTTATATATAAATAAATTTAATTTTCAATTTCAAACCCTGAATCATAAGAAAAGAAAAAGAAGAAAAAAGTTATAGTATTTATATATATATATATATATATATATATTATTCATGAACAATGGATGCATTTTGCAGAAAATAAAATAATATAAATAATATATAATATAAATATATTCTTCACAATTAATTTATAAGTATTTGTTTCAAATTAATGAATAATAATGAAAAGTACTACATAATAAAAGCATTTCAAATAACTTAAATAAAAATTGCCACTACATTATTATAAAATTCATTTCCAAAATATATCTAAGTTACTTTGAAACTATTTGATAACTAAAACAACTGCTAGCAGATGATTAACAATAATCACTTCTTTTTTGAGAACAAACAGTTTTTAGAAGATTAATAACAAGTAAAATAATAATAGCAAAATAATAATAAGCAAATGTTAGAATGAGAATGAATT
This sequence comes from Argiope bruennichi, assembly GCF_947563725.1. Taxonomy (NCBI): domain Eukaryota; kingdom Metazoa; phylum Arthropoda; class Arachnida; order Araneae; family Araneidae; genus Argiope; species Argiope bruennichi. The sequence goes on along the minus strand of NC_079153.1, from coordinate 1,544,904 downwards.
TAAAAAGACAAAGTATATTTTTGAAATATATAACAACAATATTACTTATATAGATCTTCATTAGCACATATAAATCTTAAAGAAATTAATCAGTATTAATGAAAAATAATAACATATTTTGATAATGCTTGCTTATAATCATTTTCATTAAAAGTCCAATTTTATCTAATTTCTTTCACTAATAATCAATCTAATTATATATTAAAGAACTTCATACCATAATAAAAAATGTTGTACGGCAGAAAAACTCTTGATTCTATTCATCTTGACAAAGTCCTACTGAGCTTATAATGGAAAGAAACTATACTTATGACAGCCCTCCCCACCGTTTTTTCTGGAATTGTACAAAGTTTTTCCGATGAACAACAAAAATAGCACTACATAAAATTGGATTAAAGGAATCATTCAAAGCATGAAATTCAAGTTTCGTCTATATATTGATAAATTTCAATTAAAAAAGAGCCTTTTGGAGGAAATTTTGAAATAAATTTTTAATAATTCCTGCGGATAGTACACGACAGTAACAAAGTTGACTCTGCGAAAACAATATGGCATAATATAATAAAATATGCATAAAATTATTTTGAGCACATAAAATGATATATGGTTTAAACTTTCTCAGATACTAGAGATCTCGCTAAAACCTTTAATATAAATAATGTGGGATGCAAAGGCTGTTGAATTGTGCTTGCAGTGGTTTCTGCTATAAGATAAAACAGGCTTTGCTTGTGATTCTTTGAACCACTAGATAGTTTAAAATAGATTGGTGCTTTAGAGGAAATTCATAAAAGCCTTTTTTGCTGAATACTGAAACATTGCGTATACATTATTCAATTGAATTGGATGGCATCAACACCTATACAAAAGAATGGCAGTTCTCCGACTTTCACACACAAAAAACAAAGCGAAACTATGGCTTGTTTATTTACAGTTACTTTTACAGTTACGGCTAAAGAGAAATATAATGATTATTTAACTATATTTTTTCAATCAAATTTAAGCAAGTGAAAATTAATCCAAAAATTTTAATTTGAAAATACAGACTATCTTGTACCATGAGAATTTCTGGTGATGTAAAAAATAATTCTCATGTCAACAAAAAAAAAATTCATTTTATGAAAAAAATCTGAGAATATATTTAAAAGTAGATTAAATTTTCAGAAAAAATCTTACGTATTTGTAAATAAATTATTTATTTCAAATTTAATGAACAAAATTCATTAATTTACTATTCGTATTCAATATTATTTCTGATATAAGTCATTTGGCATCATTTGAAACAAGCCAATGAGATTAAGTCTCTCATAAGCATCAAACAACTCACATCCGGAGGATTGTTTACTGTTTTGGTTTGGTTACGCTATGTTCAAAACAATATTATCCTCCAAGTTTCTTCTCACGTTGATTGAGAAACATCCAGAAATCAAGTGAATTTCATTTAAGATTTCAAAATAAGGATATCTGTGTGAAAATGAGTTTTCTACTTCAAGAGCTGCTCTAGTTTTATGCTGTAAATAACATCAAAAATGGCAGATGCCGAATTACGGAATATGATTATGAACTTTAGAGTTAGTGATTTGCAAGTACTGTTGGGTTTCGCGGGTCGAAATAAAACGGGTAAAAAACAAGAATTACAAGCTCGGGCTTTAGATTTACTTAAACTTAATTCACCCGCTGTGAATATGAAGGTACGAGAACTACATAATCGACGATATCATCATCAGTTAATGAGACCAAACAGCTACGAAATGGCTGAAAGACCATTAAGTGAAGCTCCCATGAATCCTTACGACCTTCATATGAACAACAATTATGCTCCTCGATGCAATCCAAATGTTAGGCCTACTCCAGTCCATCAAGGACCCAGTTCCAGTTATTCTTCGTCAGGAAAATCGTATGTAGCTTCGCATCCGAACACAAATACTCAGCCGCATTATAGTACGTATTCCGACGTTAAATTCAAAGAATTGCCATTCTATGACATAATGTATGTACTTGTAAGACCTACTAGTTTAGTTGCTGATCCATCAGAGCGATATCAAGAAACCTCTTTTTATTTTACACTAACACCGCAGCAAGCTCAGGATGTAGCTATATCCAAAAATGCTAGTGGGAACTATGAATGCCAAATATTGCTCAGATTTTGTTTGCTGGATGTGAGTTCTGAGCAGGAGGATAATTTTCCTCCCAGCATTTGTGTCAAAGTAAACTCTAAAATAGTGACATTGCCTAATCCCATACCCACTAATAGGCCCGGTGTTGAGCCAAAGCGTCCCAGTAGACCAGTAAATATAACTTCATTTTCAAAACTTTCACCAACTGTAACTAATGTGGTTACTGTTTCATGGGCCTCAACATATGGCCGTTCTTATGTTGCTGCTTTATATATTGTTCGTCAGTTATCATCTCAAACACTTTTGCAGAGATTAAAAGATAATGGAGTTAGAAATCCTGAATACACAACTGCTATGATAAAAGAAAAATTGCAACAGGGTCAAGATGCTGAAATAGCTACAACTAGTTTACGAGGATCTTTAATTTGCCCTTTGGGTAAAGTAAAGATGGAATTGCCATGTCGTGCTGTAACTTGTACTCATCTCCAGTGCTTTGATGCATCATTATACATTCAAATGAATGAAAAGAAGCCGAAATGGATCTGTCCTGTTTGTGATAAGCCTGCTCTTTTTAGGACATTGGCTATTGATGGACTCTTTATTGAAATTGCTTCAAAAGTTCCTTCTGAATGCACGGAAGTGCAGTTCAATGAAGACGGTTCGTGGACGCCAATTATCCCTGTAAAAGAACCTAAAGAAGCTAAAAAGACCATTGAAAAACGTCCAAAAAAGAATTCTAAACCAGTAGAAGTTGTTGATATTTCTGACAGCGACTCTGAAGAGGTATGGTCCTATGATATAGATCCTCAAGCTGTTAAAACTGGAAATTCTCCTGATTTGCCTCCTCTTCCATTATCACCAAATTCTCTATTGTTTCCTACTTCACTTGCAAACTCAGAATCGTATCCTGTTTCTTTAACTCAATCTTCCAATCCTTTTCCTGAATCACTTAGTATGCCTTCAGATGTTCAGAATGAAACTTCTGAACCTGTATGTGTTCTTCCTGATCTTTTATTGACTCATAATGATACTTCTATGCCATCTACATCCTCTTCGAGTCCTGGTCTGAACTCTACTTCTTTCCCTAATATGCCTTTTCTTAATGATGGTCCATTTTATTCAGCAGCAACTAACAGATTTTCTGATCAGTTAGGATCTGTTAATGGGAATCAGAGTGCTGTGCCTCCCTCTTTTGACTTCTTATCATTAATTCAGGGCTCTGATGTAGAACCTCAAAAGAACAAAGAGTATGATAGCAAAGAAAGTGGTTCTTCACCGGATGTTATATCATTAGATTAACAACACTATATTTGAAAAATCACCTGCATATGTACAAATTTAACTATAAATGAAAAAATAATTACCAAAGAAAATAGTTATGGAGCTTATTCTTAAATCTATGGAGATATTCTGGACCAAACATTAGAAAAGCAAATCATTTTTTTTTTCTCTCTTTTCAATAAACAATGTATAAATGTTATCATCACAGAAATTCTAGACCCTCTAAGTAACAGAAAAACAGTATTTTAATCATTAATGAGTTTTTCAAGCATGGTATGAATTAAATTTTTTATATTTTTCCTTGAAAGAAATCTTTATTTATAGGTTGTATTTAAATAAAAAAATGTGGTATTTTCTGATTGTCATGACAACAGTTGCAACAAAGCATAAATATAAGGGAAAAGTAACTATGATGGAAATTGTGAGGAGCATAAATGAGTTCTGAAATCACAGAAATTTACATAAATTTCATTTCCACTTCCAAAACTTGTATAGCAACCAAAGGTTTGCTATATTTTGTGCAACTGCTATTATTTTTAATGGGAACAGTATCAAAATATTATTTAACTTGGGAATTCATTATCTAATTCTTTCATAGAATTCTGTAAAACAGTAAGATTTATAACTAGAAATTCTATTATTTAGAGGGTTAGCATAGGTAATATTATATACATAAGAATAAATTTCTTATGAGAGGTACAATATATATCTGTAAAAGATGTAAAAAGTGTCTTAGGATATAATTTGCAATTCATCTTTATTTTTTTAAATTTTTTTTAGCCAATACAGCCAATTCATTTGTTTATTCAAAATATATTTATTTACTACTTCTTTTAATGTGTTTTTTGGTATTGAAGGAATGTTATTAAACATTGCAATTTACTAATTTTGTTTATTCCTTTAAAACTACCAAAAAATATTTGACAAATTTACTAACTTAATATATAGCTTTATTCCAAGTCAAAAATAGTGAAAGCTGTACTATACAAAATAAGTAAATTAACATTCCTAATTTAACATGTGTATTTAGAGAAAAATATATTTATTTAACTCATATGTAAGGTTCATGTGTTTAAAAGTATTATTTTTTGTTTATTTATTTTTAGATTATTTGTATGTTTCTGTATGGCATTAGTATTGTAAATATGCATAATTAATGAGTGCTTTATCCAATATTTACATTGTATAAGATTAACTAATTACATTATTGTGAAAAATTGTGTATTTTGTTAAGGTTTGTCATTTTTTTTTAACTGATTTTCCTACAAGGTAGAAAATCAGATGTATTGCATTCATTTTGTATAACATGTCTGTAGTTGATTATTATATTCTTGTAGAGTTCTTTACTAATATATAAATGGTTTTCAGCTTTAATATTTATAGTTTGGACTGCATAGATATGTATTCATATTTTGTGCTGCTAAAAACAGATATTTGTTAAATTAGTTTCCCTTTATTAATATATGATGTTCATATTATTCCTGGTATATGAATTAAGGATACATATGTACATCCTTATTTTTTCTATTATGTATTTTTGAATGTCCTTATATGCCAAGGGGATACTTATTGTTTGATTTACAAAGCATGCTGCTTTTGCTTTGTGTTATCTCCTGACTTAAGAAGCAGATACATGATGTATCAATATTGGCGGCATCTACATGCTGATATTTTGTTACATGCTATGTTTTTTCTTTGAATTTAAAGCATTTGGAATTTTTAATAAATTAGAATTTGAATATAGATATTTATGTTATATTTTATAATTCTCTTTTATACAGATGTTTAACAATTTAAATAATTTCTTAGTAATATATATAAGCATTCATATAATATAATATATATATATATAATATGGAAAAAAAAAATTTTTTTTAGATATTTTTATTGAAGAATTTTCCAGAATGGGATAAAAAAATCACTAAACAAGATTCAAATTAGATGTTACAAATAAAGTTCTTGTGTTTAGTGATCAGTTAAATTGGTAGAATACAGATGTTAGCAAGTATGACTCAAAATGTATCACTCATGGCTCCTTGAATTTAATAAATAATATACTTTAAGCATTATTGTCTGGGAAAATTAAACATTTTTGGGAAAAATTCTTTAGGTAATCATTGCATTCATATATTTAAACTTAATAAGTTGGAATATTAATTGTTTTTAAAACAAAGTAATAAATTTGTAATTTAAAATAAGAGAAATGTCTAATTTTATGAAACTATTTCTGTTTATAAACTATTCCATTTAAAAATGTATGTGACATCATTTACCAGATGTTATAACAAAAAGCTAACAATAATATAATATTATTCATATAATAGGATTTTCCAAGATCAAATTACTTTTTTTTTTTTTTTTTTAGCTACTTGCAAATTGAAGTATAGATAATGCTCTTCACTAACTATTAAACCAAATGCAATTCAATGGTTTAAGAGAAATTAAGAAAAACTGGGCCAGAGAAACTTTAATTTTTGTTAATTATAGGTTAAATTATATAAGTTTTATTAACATTTATAAAATCACTGTTAGAAATATTATACTCGTTTAAACAATTAGTAACACTAGAATAAATGCATTCAAAAGATTGAATATCTGGGAAGAAAAGATTAAATAATCTAATATTTTTTCCTACGGATCGTTGGAATTTAATTTATTTTTTGAGATGGCCGTCAGAACATTAAAGTACAGTAAACTATCATTTCTTCTATAAATTATTATATCATGTTGGCAGGAGACAGATTTACAACTAATTTAATGTGCACCAAACTGACATACATAATAAAGCTATGATGAAATTAATTTTCTAACTTGATTTTATACGTAGATTCCAAATTTGCATTTGACCTTTGAACTTTTTAGATAGATGAACTGGGGATAGAAAATATTTAGTTACTCAATACCTTATGCAAATACTTGTTATAATCTCTCTGAGAATAATAGGCAAAAAAAATTCTCGAATGTATAAAAGTAGTTTGATTGAGAAATAATTATTTTGTTAATTGAGAGATATATAGAAAATAAAGAAGATAAGACTACCTTGAAAATTTCATATTTAAGAAAGACATTTTACTTAGATATGAAAAAACAATGCACACCACTTAGAATTTATTTTAGAAAGCCCCACTTATGATCATCGGTAGATTTCAATATTTTGCAGTTCTAAGCATTGCACATTATGAGATAACACATTCTTAACTGAAGCAACATAATTATGATTTATTTTAGTTTAATTTTAGAAATTATTAATTATTATATATGTTAGCATGTTATAAATCAGTAACATAATGATTTAGGGATCAAAAATATAATTATTGTAAGAGATTAGAAGGAAATAATAAACTTCAAACAAATACAATATGAAAACCTTTCACAGGACTTAACTAGAAGGACTAACAACACAACTAATTAAATGAATTATTAATATTCCTATTAATTATTATTAATTAGTTATACTTTATTTAATAATTCATGGCAAAACACATATTTTAATTCTAATATATATATATAATTTGTAATTTTTGGAAATTTAGAAGATGACATGGTTTGCAATCTCTCCACAGCCAGTAACTATAGGAAACTGCCTTGTTGAAATTTCAAATGAATAAAACATTTTGAAATTTGTTTACATTCTCTCTGTTGCAGACTTCCAAAAAAAGATAGCCACTACTAGATTGAAATATTTCTAGATTTTTCTCTCTTTTATTTCTAATTTGAGAATGAAATTTTTGTTCTTCATTATTTTCCTGGTGTTGTGTCCAATGAATACTCCTTCCTTCAACTTTGCTTAGGATAAATCAGGGATATGCTCACAAAGATGTTTGAAACAAATTTCCTTCTTTTGATAATGCTTTAATAAATTGCTCCTAAATTTATATGAAATTGTAGAAAACCTCCTCCCTTCTTTCTTTTTTTTATTATTAATCACTTTCTAAGTATGTATTTTATAAGAATATAAGTACTAAGAATGTATTTTATATAGATCTTCCTATTTTATGAAAAAATAAGCTTGCACTTTTTCTACAAAATCAGAACTGCTTCTTTGTTAGAATTTTTTTTTTTTTTTTTTTTTTGCTTTATAATCAACACAAATATAGTAGAAAGGAATGGACTTATCCACTGACAGCTATTTATTTTAATTATAGCATGCACTAAGATTAAAAGACACTTTTATTAAAAACTGAGTATTATCTGCATATATATAACACTGAAGTAAAAAAAGACATAGATGGAAAGTTAATGGCTGGCAACAGGAGAGAAATGATGAGGGATGGGGGTCAGAGGATAGACATGCAAAAAACTAGTTTCTTTACTTTTATCTGACAGTCAGTTTATCAATTTACTAGTAAATCTTAAATAAATATTATTTTTTTTTATAAAATTATGCAAACTAAATTATTTTTAAAATTTATAATTATGTTTATATTTTAATATTATGCTGCTCTTAAATGTATAGATTAAATGTATGATAATACTGTATATGATGGAGTTTTTAAAATACTTTTACTATAATCAGCATTCAGAGAAACTATGAAAGTCACAAACTAATTTTTAAGCATGTTTTTATTGCAAGTTTGGGAATTTATAACATATAAATATTATAAATGCTTATATGTGATATTATAAATACAATTTTTTTTACTGATATGTTCAAAGCTTAAAAATCATCCTTTTTGGATTTTTTTTAGTTGTTTCAGTTATCTATAAAATAATGTTTGTCGTTTTTTCAAATTATTGAAATATTTCTTTAAAATGTTAAATTAGCAAATTAGACTCAATAATGCATTCCTGCTGAGTAGGAATTCTCCCTCTCTCTTTTGCTGTCACTCAAATATACATTTATTTTATTTTTTTTTGCATTTCTTCTATAATGGGTAAGGGTAATACATGAAATTAAATTTAAATGAATATAACATTAATTTAAAATATTCATAGCTCAAGAAATTATAAATTGAGATAGGCCACAAGAGTGTTTCATTTTTAGCCATAAAGCATACTTCAAAGAGGTTTACGTCTTGCAGCTGAACTGAAACCTTCAAACTGGATTTTCAGAGAGAAACAAATCACAAATGCATTAACAGAAGCATTCCGCCTTCTCATCATCAACAGTGCATGATTAAATCGATTTAAAATTGCTTCTTGGCATGAAACTATTCTCATGCTAAAAATGTAACATCCAATTGAATAAAACAGCTATCAGAGATGTAGATAAATTTTTAAAAAAAGTTACAATTTTTTTCTAAAACCTCTGGGAGTAACTTTCTTTAAAAAAGTAACTAATTATAATTCTTTCATAATTTTTTTTAAATTATTGATAGTCATATAACTCATATTTTTTAAATGTTACTATAAGAGAGATTTTTATGAAATAAGTTATTTAAAACATTTTTATATTTCATGCTGTTTTAAAAAAAATATGTTGTAATTTCTATGCTTTTTGAAGAGATTAGAAAAGAAAGAAAAAGGAGTAACCAATGTGTCTTTAGTTGCAGGGAAGGTCAAATGTGTATTATTATTGTTATATTTTTCTGACTCGCATATGGTGCACTTATAATATCAAAAAAAAAAAAAAAAAAAAAAAAAATCCTATTCTTTCTAAAACATTAATTATTAATCAGTGATTAAAGATTGTCTTATTGAAAAAATTCTGCTTTTGATTCTTTCAATATAATCTAAAAAAATATAAACACTGGATTTCAATGAACTTTCTCTGCCAATAATACTAAAAATTAAATTTTAGACATTTAAATAGGCTATTAGCATATTTGTTTATTATTATTTAGGTGCAGAAAATAAATAATTTTGTATCTTAAAAATAAACAAATGTAAAAAATTAAGGAAGTAAGATGTCTATAAATTTAGCTCTAAGCTCAGAAAAAAAAAATTATAGATGGAGGAATTCCATAAGTGTTTTGAACTCTTACATGTTCAAATGTTTAACTTTATTCCTTATTTTGTATTAATTTCCATTTCTTCTGTTCAAATATTTTGCAAAAATATATTTTTTTATTTAATATAATTTAAAATAGAAATTTGTTAACAGTAATTAAATCAAATTTTTATGTTGTGCAAAACTTATACTCTAATAATTTCTTCCCCCTCCCATTTATTTTAGTTCTTAGGTGAAGAGGTCAGAAGATGAAGTTTATTGATATAATATAGATGTCTTTTAGGATTGTATTATGTGAAGTTTTTAATTTACTTTTTATTATTATTTTGTGATTAATTTGGATATGCTGATTATTATTTAGTTAAATCTTTTTGCCCATCAGTATGATTTTAGTTATTAAGGTTGGTAAGTCCTTTTTAATTTGATGAAAATATTTATTGATTTGTAATAATTTCATCATACTTCAATCTTCAAAGGAAAGGAAAAACTTACAAAGGAATGGTATTGGAAGATTGCAGTTCAAAAATATATATCATTAAGAAACATTATCGAAAAATATATGTAAATATGCACAGGATTTAATATATAGATTAATTATATCAATCTGTTTATTTGCTGTTATCTAATCATAACTACTTAACTGTTTTTTTATGCATAAATTCTTAAATTTGTGGGGATTAGACTTTAAGCTTCCTTTTAAAATGGAGCTTTTGGTGCCTCTCTTTTAAATGGAACTTCTTTTTTTTTATAGGCTGTAGGATATAATCTGTGGTTTCTCTTGATCACAAACATGCTTGCTATTTTAGTTTTTCCTCAGTAGTAGTTCGTCTGGTTATCACTTCTAAAGGAAATGATTAGGATAGGAGATTGAAGTTTTAAATTCGGATTTTAGAAGAGACAGATTTGTTCCACTGGAGGAAGGGAATGAAATCTTTTCTTTTTCTTTTTTTCGGTTACAACAACTTGTAAGCAGTTAAATTATTCTGCTGCTACAATATTTGTATTTCCTGTTAAAAACAATACTAATAGATTGAAACAGTTACTAAAGAAAATAAAGATGTCTGAAAATCCCATTTTTATATTAAAGTATTTATTTGTGAGACAAATGGCATATTGCATTTTATAATTTTTAAAAATATTTTGATGGTAAAGATGACATTTTAAATAACAGGGAGTTATTAAACCACAGAAATATTGCCCCTTTGCCTCTCTTATATACTAATACATAATGCTGTCTTTGTATTTAGTGAAGAAAGCAGAATAAGCATTTTAGATATGTCTTTTGATCAATGAGGTCCAAAATCTTTAGTGAGAAAACCACATTTCAAATATCATTTATCTAATTATTTTCATTTTTGAATTAACACATTTATATACACAAATAAATAGACTAACAGTCAGTCAACCTGTTGAAAGATTCAGTTCAAAATCGATACATTGTACAATTCTGATGATTAAACTGTATATGAATTTAATCCTTTTAGCTTTTCGTGTTTTTTTAGCTATCATGTTCAAATGCACTTGGATTGATAGGTAGACTACCTCCTGATCTAAAATTTGACAGAAATCTACAGTGTTAATATTGCATTCTAGTCTTAATGTGACAATTGCTCACTAAACTTCAACCAATTAGTACTCAGAATTTTTATCATGTTACCAACAATTTTTTTCAGATTTAGAAAGATATAAAACATAGAGAGTTATCAAAATCTCAAGGATGAATTTTTAGATACTCATAATTCTTACCATCATTGCCTTGTATATTATAAAATAAAATCAAGATAACAGGCATTACTTTCTACTTATTAACAATTTCAGATTTTTTGCAAATTTATGTTTGAGGAGTTATTTAATGATTGCTTGTAAAAGTGCCTAAACAGTAGGGACTAGATGCACATATGAACCCTAAACTTCATTTTCTTTGTATGTTTAAAACTAAGAATCATCTTCATTATCATTTAATATGCAAAGACAATAATTTTGATACAAGTAATGCTGTTTCTTTGAAGAATGATCAAGAATGCATTTGTATTAAGAATACTTGCATGCCTAATTTCTTTTAAGAATATTGACTTTGTTATATTTTGAATTTTTTTATTTAAATCATTAGTATGATTTTAATAATAATTTTTATGACCAGAGCATAGCTTTTAATTTGATCAGTTTAGTAGAGTTTTTTTAAATTAAAATATTCACATTTACCTAATATTTTATCATTTCAATGCAAGACTTTTTTTGGGGGAAATAACATGAGGAACTAATAACTTTTTCTTGATGTCTGATTATATTTTACATATAGATCTAGTGTAAAATAAACATAGTAATCTAATAAAACAAGTATGTTTATTTTCAGATTTGAATTTTATTTTTTAGCATAATAATATCCAAATTTTACAGTAGTCATTCATTAATTTAAAAAAGGCTATATGATTTCAAGGAATTACTAAAATACTATTATTTGAAAAAGAGTTGGCCTTGTGCTATAAGAAATGCCTATACTTATCTTATCTTAGTCCTACTTGTGTACACAATGAGAATAGGTTACCGATATTTATTTGTGGTGGCCCAGTGATATAAAAACTGAAACTCAGTAGTAAATATATCTTTGATGACTACATGTGCCTTTGTCAAGATATGGATTACAACTTACTGTATGAATGATACTTTTAATAAATGATTAAGCACTAGTGTTAAATTCTGATATTGTATAGTTTTCTAATTATTTACCATATTTATTTTACTTATTTTATGTTTCAACTAAATTAGTTAGCACATGGAATAATATATTAACTAATAGTTATCTCAAATTTTTTTCAGGTTGTTTGAAGTCATGATAACTAAGCATTACTGAGATCTGATCAATTCAATGTCATATATATATATATATATTTGAAATACTGGTGCCAAACTATCTTTAGTATTTTTTTTTCAATTGTTCTTACTAATCAAAGCTAATAGTTCAATAACTGTGAGATGATGAAATTAATTCCAATGTGAAAAATTTTATATGAATAAAATGTGCATCCTTCCATATGTTATGTATATATATATATATATATTGGAATTCATTTTTTTTTTTTGTTTTTGTTTTATTAAAAGCACTCTTATTCTTATTCAAGAGAACTGAATTTGAGTTTATTTCCCTCTTTTTAAATAAGAATAAAATTCAATACTTTAATTAAAACATCATAATTCATGATTTTAAATGATAATTTAGATGCTGCTTTTGGCATTTTATGGAAAAAAGAAGAGGAAAATATATTCAAATTTTGCTTTATTTAAAACTCTTTTTTTAGTCAATTACTATAGAACCAATTTTTTGCATATTTTCCAGTTAGCACTTCATTTTCCTTAACATTGATTTGATTTAATTCTGTTTCTGTAATAATCAGACAATAAGTATGATATCTGAGCTGACATCCTCTTCATGAAACTATTCCATTTAACCTGACATGATATGACATTTGTGATACAAGCATATACAGATCCCCCCCCCTCATAGAATCTGGTTATAAAATCATTATCCTCCAGTTTGAAAATTGAGAATGCCAATCATTTTTTGGGGGGGAGGGGGATAGGTGGGGTGCGGGATTTTATATAATTTGCAGTGCATATACATCAAAGTATACGAAATATTAACTAATATAATTAAAGATATTGAATCTAATAGTTTTCTTATTATTTTTCCTGATAGTTTAATAATGGGGAAGAAAAACACCCAATAATATTTAGAAAATAGATGAAATCCTGTTTTTTTTATCATTATTATTTAAATAAAAGTTTAAAATGTTATGAAACTTTCATATATTCGATTGCTAAATATTGATAAACTTAGCATGTATATTACGAGTTGTTATATACTTCTTATAGCTTATAAATATGTATTTCTTTATCATAATTGAAGAAATTAGACTTGGGATGAGAGGGAAATAGGGTTAATTAATTCTTCAAAAAATGTAGATGTAATATTTCTTTATACAATTTAAAAATAAATCTTCACACTCACTTAAAATAAAGTCATTCGTGTATTGTTAAAAATTTATTTAACTAAAATTAATTACCTTAAAAACATTGATATGCTGAAAATGATTGTTAATTTATAAGATAGGTGAATCATTTTAGATTCTTATATAAAAGAAATAATAGTTAATGCTGCAAAAGGAATTAGTTCTTGCTCATCAAGTGTGCTGTGCCAATCAGCACATCAAAAGATGGGCATACTGTTAGGTGATGTATACAATTATATTTCTCTTGTGGCTTATCACAGGAATAGACCTTGTTAATTCAATGTTCTTCCCATGAAAGAATCATATGCCTTATTCAGGAAGAATGCAAATAAAATGCACTTGGTGTGTAAAACAATTCAGACTTGTATATATGGTTTTAACTGGTAGGAACAATCATACACCTTTTTATAAATATATTGTTTAAACAATAATATAAAATTCCATAACCATCAAAATTGTGATGAAATTGATTGTTGAGATTGAAATCAGAAAAAGAGAAAAATTTGGAAAGAACACTGAGAATTAGTAAAGAGAAAATTAAATTTGTATGCTATAGTCTTATTTATCAACACATTTGGAATTGACCCTATAATGCTGTATATAATTTCTAGCTAATAAAAATTCACATTATTAATTTTTTCAATTTGTTATTCATATTACTCTACTTGAATGATTGCAGCCATTGCCTGTTGGAAATCTGTGTATATAATCATATTATTTGTAAAAAACATTTAAGTTAGAACAAAAATTGTATTCTAATCCCTGTTGTATCAAAAAATATTGAGATGGAAGAAAACTATTCTGTGAAAAAAATTCAATGTAAGCAATTTTTAAAATTAATTGGAAATGCATTATAATACATGCAAATGATTTGAAGTAATATCTTTGCAAAAAAAAGAGAGAGAGAGAGAAAACCTTGCATTCTAATAAAACTTGCCATTTTCATTTCATTTTATTTGATTTCATAATTTTTTTTTATAAAACTACTTGCATTATATAAATGTTTATATTTTTTTTATTTAATTCTTTTACTGATTATTTATTTTAAATATTTATAGTAACTTGCTAATGTTAATTACCTGGCAAATATATTTCATTGAATAAGATTTCAATGACATACTTTTTTTTATTAACACTCTTTGGAGTGAGCTCCATGGTAAGACCTCCTGCATTTTTTAGAATGGCAATATGCTGAATAGTAAATTTTAATACAGATATAAGAATTATTTTTATCTTGAATTTTAGGAAAGTTATAATATTTAGCATAAACTACAATCTAATTAATTTGCAATTAATATATTATTCAAAATTTACTTACTTTATTTTGATTTAAATAAAGTAATAGTTATTCAAATAAAACGTATTTAATTCAGTCATCCAAATGCTTTTAGAATTTTTGTCATTTTATATTTGAATTTTAAATTGTGACAATTCCATTGTGGATCTCAGGCAAAAACTGTAAAATCTTTTTGAAAAACAGCAAACATGCCAACATTCAACTTTTTTATTCAGTCATTTTTGGCACAACACAAAACTATCAATATTCATATTAAGCATGATTGCAGTTGCAATGATAAAATAATATTAAATTATTTTTAATTTAGGCTTAAATCCATAAACATTAGGCTAAGACTAATGCAATATTGACATTGCATCACAAACAGGGTTGAAGGATTTTATTTAATAGTTTTTTCAATTTACATAAAAATTCTTTTACCTAATTTTTTTTCATGCTTGCTGTTGCTTCATAATTTTATTTAATTAAGTATCAACCATTTTAATCTGTTATTAAATCTTAATTAATAGTATATATCTTCAAAAAAGTTCTTTTAGCATTTTATTTGAACTAGTATTTAAGGTTTAGTTTTGAATATTCCTTTGATCTGTGTATCAAATTTCAATCATTCATCATTTAGTATAGTACAACATTTATTTAGGGTTTATCGAATCACAGTTATTCAGGAATAAGGTATTTATATACAAACTCGAAAGTTATAAGTTTGAATATCAAAATGCAAAAACTTTCATTTTTCTTCTTCTTTTTTTTCTTCCAAGTTTCTATTTTGTTAATTTTTTGTTGTGAATCTGCAGAGTTAAGCACCCCTTGCTTTATTTAATGTTTTATTGTTTAAGATTATTCTTTCAATCTCTAGAAGAGAACTCTCGAATATTCTATCATTGTATAGATAAGATAATGCTTTACTTTTGAATTAATAAACTGTTACTGTACATACTTTTTGCATTTTATCAAATAACTTGCCTTAATTTCATACTTGTATGTCCTCTGTTGTTCTATATACGATAACGTTATCTAACTTTAATCAGTTTTATATATTGTATTAACACAATTTAATTGCTTTACATGCTTCAAATAATGTATCTTAGTGTGTTCTTGCTAATTCTTGTATTTTAAATTACTTAATGAATGTATTAAGTTTGTATAGTTAATTAAATAATTATTTGATTATTTTATAAAAGTATTGGCAAGAAAAGTTAAAGGAACAACCATCAAAAGGTGCTAATTTTAAAAGGAAGTTAGCTCAAGAGCAGCGGTATCCACTGTGATTCATCTTTGTTATATAGAAATTTAGGATTGTGTTTGAGTATTCATTCTTAAACATGGGAGTGATCGGCAAATGAATGATTCAAATTCTTTCAAAATATTTATAAATACTTGCTTGCTTATTTCGCTCGGGGAAGATACAACATGTCTTGAAAAGGCATTCGTTGGATTGTGATAAGCAAGTACAGAGAAATGGACATTGGAACAGATTATTAAATATCAAAAGCATGATGTCAAGAACCCGAAATTTCTTTAAAGGCATGCAGAAACAAGGAAGAGATTAAAAGAAAAAGTGCCACAACCTATTCTCGAAGCTCTTAAATTGGCAGTGATCCCAAAGCGAAATAGACTTCAGATAATAATAAAGTTTGTTACAGCTACAAGAATTTAACTTTCTAGACATAATGTAAGTGGCAGATTGTATGAAAGATGCCTGCTTGCAAAGAAGCCATTGTTTTCGTACCCCATAATTTAAGTTGCAAAATATGGCTAAGTGAGTAAACCAGATATTTGCGATTGGAATACCTCGGGTTGGAGCTAAATTTTTTCGTGATTGATTGAAGAGAAGATTCCGGACGTTTTATTAGTATATGGAGAAAGCGGAACAAGCGTAGCAAACCTGAAAGCATAAGAATCGATACAGTAATGGTGCGTGTGTGTGAAATTGATTAGAATAATTTTGAATGTATTCAGTAAGCTATATATTTTATATAGAAATTACTCAATTGATGCCAAAATATGCAGAGATGGTATTCTTGCTCGTCATGTTGATATATATATATTTTTTTATTATTATTGTTAAGGGGCTATAATGTGCGATCCTATTGCACTGGGTCAATATTTGATTATAATATAAAGGCCGGAATGGTACCAGATTCTTTGGATTAATATAAATGTACTAATAATTCCTCAATAGATTGAAAATGTCATTGGAAAACGACAATTTGGCTAATCACACTTAGCGTGTAGTTAAATCCGGTAGACTGACTTACACCAATGTTATAGTACTTCTGAACGATGTTAAACACATTGAGGAATTTTGTTTATTGACAACACACTATATTATTATTTTCCTGTGAGTGTCTGAAAAAGAAAGCGAAATCAATTTTTGCCTATTCTACTTGATATCACATTTCTTATTTAAATGTATTTTCTCAAAAATAGGATTCTGCGCTTTGAAGTAATGACAAAAATCTTGCGAAAACAATGAAAACCATTGAAGTTATATAACTTTTTATCGATGATCCTTTCATTTTTCTCATATATGAATAGTTTATTTTCTTAATATGGAATTTCAGGCTAAGTAGGTGCTATCAAATGCCGTTAAAAATAAAGCATTAAAAAAAAGTACTCTTGCCTTTAACACTTTTATATATATCATAAGTGAAAAATTCTGGAAATTGTTTTAAAAAAAGTCTATTGAAGGATTCATGTCTTATGTTGTCGTGATATGCATCATAATATATATTACATGTTTAAAATTGTGACATTTTCTCTGAATTTATGTTACAGATGTAGGATGCAAATTAATTAAGACATATTGGAATAAATGTAATCTAGAGATATTTATTTGTTTAATTCCTTTTTTTTATGCTTTCGAAGAAGTGGCAAATTTCGAAAATCATTTTTATATAGATACGTACTTTGGTGAATTGGATGTTTAATAACATGGCTAGAATAAGTAGTGCAATCAACAAATATACTTATTTTAAGTTATGTGCATGTAATAAAATATCATTTTTTTTGTGTGTGTTTTGTTTTTGTTTTTCCTAGTTGAAGGAATATGTAAATGGATGAATATATTAGCTAAATGATTTACTTTTTAAAAAAATCCTTAAAAATGGTTTAGTACTGTGTTACGGTATGTTCCCGAAATTCCCATATGGCTGTGCCGTATTTAGCAGCCGCCTTCATAACTGAAGGTCATATCCATCAAAACTTTGGCAACTTGAAATTCACTCCCATTAATCCCTTAAAATGTAAATTTTGTCTTGCTAAATTCTGGGCTATAAATAAAAAAAAAAGTGTTTTTTCTGTACGTAATTATAAATATTCATTTCATGTACTATTATTTCAAGTAATGCGGAAGTATTCTTTGATGCCTTTGCTTTTTTCGCTGATAAAAACTAGGGTGGTATTATTATTCTATTATGGCTAACACATCAGTGTTCTTCCCGCGTTTCCTCATATAATGCTTATATATATATATATATATATATATAGGGCAAACAGATATCCCTCCCGTATGAATCAATTAAAATTTTAATTCAAACGGAAATTTTAAAACTATTTTAAACTATTCTTATGCAAATATTGCATTACATCCTAATTATTCTTAATAACAATGAAATTACTGCAAAAGTTAAAGTGCTGGATTATACGATGAATGTTGTGGGACGGCTTTGTTGGTTATATTTTGAAATCATGCTTTTAATAATTCCTTATTGAATTTAAAACTGACATAATTGTTAAGTAATAAGAACCTTATCGTTTAAATAATATTTTTCTATGTTTATAATAAAGATGTGTGCATGTGTTGATATTTTACAGGTCAGACCATTTAACATACAGCTACGAAATTTGACACATATATTTAGCTTTGGAGGTCAGAAATCTGCGCTTCAGAGCGTTTTTTTAAAAAATTTTAAATAGAATTTTAATTAATTAAAAAGTATATAAAATTTCGATGTTTTTTCGCTGAAATTTTTCTATATTGCATTAGTGCGATAATATATTTTTTTTTTCTGAAAATATTATCGCACACACATGATTTTAACATCAAATTCAAAAAGTTATTTTTTTAATGATACCAATGTTTTAGATATAAATTAAATTTCTATTTTTAATTAATTTTTAAAAAATATTTTAAAATTTTATTTTATTTTATTTTTTAATTAAAATGTAACTTTTTTAAAGCAGTATGTTATGCATCAATGGAAAAAATTAATTTTTATCAGCTTGTTGCTATCACATCGATAAAAGTTTTTTTCTTTTTTTTCTTCTTTTAAGTTAAACTATTATTATTGCACTGTATGGAATGAAATAAACATTAATATTTTCTAAAAAGTAAATGCAAGGAAAAACTTCCTATGACTTTTTATAATATCTGTATTACTAATTCACTAAATCAGTGTTATTTAAGGTAAATATGGTTTAATATATGCAGGATACCCACTCTTATCAGGGGTCAAAACTAATTTAGTAATAGACATACATCTGCTACTAAAATAATCTAAATTGAGGAAAAAATTATATTTTATGTAACAAGAGACAATAAATGCTCTGATGAATTGCGAATTTTAAATTTTTACATAGATCTTTTGCCTTATGAATCATATTCGACAAAATATTCTTGAGTCGCTAATATTTTAAATAAAAATAGTTGCACTGCAATCAACTAAATCGATCACTAAAACTTACTGATTTAAGAAAATTTGAATATCACTATTCTATGAAAACAGGCGATTTTAGATCACTTCATTGACTGTTTCAAAGATGACACCTCAATAATCTCTTAGAGATACGTAGTACAATGTACAGAACGGCTTACGGCCCACAGAATAATATGAGTGAATTATACGACTATCAAAATTTGAAGCTTAAAAATATTTTCCTAAAAAAACCAGTAAGGGACGAAGCTAAATAAAATATTTTAGCGAGTGTCAATATTGGCGAACCGGTTGGTCGCAAAAAGCGACTAGTTATTAATAAACTAACTGACATTGATGGAATGGGTTTGAAATGACCAAATTATTCATATTTCATTTCTCTTGATATAGAGATTCTGAATGATTATCAGGGAATCTGCCAGTCCGTTAAGTGAGTGCTATTTTGGTCTAATGACACGCACATACATACAGACTGACTATTCAACTAATAAATTATTAAAACGAGTATGCAATGGATTAAGTGATGTATCCCCGTTTCATTTTTTTTTTATCAGTTCACACAACTGAGGAAGACGAATGAGATTTCAATATTATATTGCACGAAATCACAAGGCACTACCCTAATAATCAACGTTTTCTGGATAGGAATTAAAATATAAGATATTTTAGACCAGACATTAACAGTAGGACTTGGGAGTTGCCTCAGTTTTAAGTACCAATTCGGACGTTTTATCGGGGGGGAATCTGCTCTCAGACTGATAGAAAACAATAATAACGCGTAGTAATACAGCTTTAAATGGATTTTCGATGCCATCAACCTGCAGGAGAGAAATCATCGAAAAAATGGCCACTGTACCTGCGTTGATCTCAATCGATGGATCTCGAATAAAACTTTCGGTTGCACAAAGATGAAAGATGACCTTCACGAAGTTAGGAATTTAATCTTTACTCAGAAAAAATGGATGCCCCAAAGCAATTTCCAGAAAGGAAAATGCAAAATCCACTGCTCATGCAGGATTTTTTTAGTATTCTTACGTTTTAGTTTAGTACAAATTATTGATGAACAGAGGCGGTGATAACTATAAATGTTGTGTCTTAAGTATATATGCAGAGAACCCTGTGTATAAAGACACTGTTAAGAACTAGATGAAATATTATTATAAACAATTTGAACGTATAAAATTGTATTTTTTAAACTTTTCATTGCACTTCAAAATGAAAATTTTACTAACAGCAAATGAATGGTTTAAAAATAGACATAGAAAAAGATATATAAGCATAAATTTATCTCGAAAAGCAGAAGAAAAATTTAGAAAAACGAATCTTAATTTTGTTTATCTGCTTTTTGATTGAAATGACATTTCTACGCATATATGTTTCAGTCACTCTTAACTTTCATTTGTACCACCGAAATATTCGATACTTTTTGCAACACAATTCTGAAGAGTTTTATTTAAAGATATGGCACCATCTGGAGAAATTTGAGATATCTCTTGAGAAGAGCTGCTTCTTCATCATCACCTAGAATTATATCTGCTAAAATATCTGTATTATTTGTGCCGATGAACATTTGCATGCTATTATCTGACAGCTTTCGACGATCAATATTCTTGTTCTTCAATATTCTCACTTTTTTTTTCTTTTTTTCTAATGTAAGAGGCTTTTTTCCAGCAATTTATGAACGTAGATGTTGTCAAATAATTCCAACTTGCTAAAAAACAATCACATATATTTTATTTATCTGCTCTTTATGGATTTGAAAGCTTGTTATCAGATTGTAAACAAACGTTTTTAACCAATCTTTTTCGATAGCATCCCTTGAAGCACTTGATGATGCCTAAATCTAGCTTCTGCGGCATCGGCATACAGTTCGGTAAAAAGTATAACCATTTTATGTTTTTCAAACCTGGGAGCTTATTGTAAGATGTGCAACTGTAAAAACATTCTTCTTTATCAACATCAAGCAGTCGGTTGTCATCCAAGTTTACTTATTTACTTTGTAGTCATCTGGTGAATTTTTGGTATTTTTAAAGCACCTTGTTTTTGCCTACTTTCTACTGATTAATGGCTTCAGTTTATTGATTCCAGTATTGTTTGAACACTGCAGGGTAGAGAGCCTGTGCTTCGATTTATTCCTATTTTTATAGTTTTCTGCTTTAAAGAATACACTATTGTCTTTCATCAGCTAAGGAAAAAATGCATTATATTTGTTTTCCCCGTTCTCATTAACAGGAACCGAGTTCTCTTCACAGACGATGCTTCTTTAAAAAATAATCTTGTGACGCCATGCTTTGCAGATTTTGAAATCGTTGTTGCTTAGCAAACATGCGAATTTTAAAAAATCGTTGCTCCACTAAAGCACAATTTTTGTTTTTTCATCTCGTGGAACTGTCGTAGAGTAACTTTGTCGACATCGTTATATAAGGCACCTTTAAATTTATTCCATTTGCAATCCGTATTACTTCCACAGTATCTTCAATATCAAAAAAATAGCTATTCTCAACTGCAAGATACCATATTTTTTAACTGTATTATTTTGCTTCAGACCTTGAACTATTTTCGAAATAATTTTTTAAATTAATTTTTTATTTTCCTTCAAATGCCAGTGCTTTACGACGAGCCATCACAGACAAAAAAAAAAAAATGATGCAAGGAAATGAGTGATGTCTAACCTGATAATGATGACATTGACTACTCCGAGAAAAAGGTAATTTCTTATCCCGCTGTTCAACTAAGAAATGGGGGGGGGATGAAACTTAAGCTTTGTACACATAGCAAACAGATTCTTGCTTTAAAAGGACGATTCACATTCTCTGAAAAAATCCGGAGGCAAATTTCCTATAAATATGTAATTGGAATGATAGATAGAATCGTATAAGCTAATAAATCGATAATGGGAGCGGAGAAACTACGATGAGTTGACATTTTAAGTTAGTCTTCGGTTTGCATATTGTACTTTCTATGAATAACAAATGAGGAAGAAAATAAAAGAAGTTGAGGAGTTTATCTCTCGCCTCCCGTAATCCTTTTGCCATTAAAGGAACCAGAACAATGAGAAGGTCAACACTTGAACACGGAGGCAAACACCTCAACTTCTTTTATTATCTCACTTTTTGTGCGATGGGATATCGTTAAAAAAACACGGCCTATATGCATCACCAGTTTTTTAAAGAAAAAAAAATATGGTTGTAGACAGGTGCAATTGAAAAGTCCTTATCGCTTTGCGCATTACATTGTGCAAATAGGAATTTCGATAGGACCAAAAAAGAATATTGTTATAGATTACTATTATACACAGGTTTCACGGTGCGGTTTTATGCTATACAGAGAAATGACTATCAGTGCCATTAAAGGGCAGTTATGAGGGAAGAATTAGTATGTCGAAAATTATAGAAGATGCAATCAATATTTTAGTTGGAAATTTCCAAAGCATCATTAACTCTCCAAGCGTCGGAGACGTGTTTTTCTGCAAAGCATGTCCGCTTCCAAATGTGCGGAAACGTCTCATTTTGCCCTCTTCGGTTGTCTTTAAGATTGGTAAACTGTTTATTCCTACTCCGGTTTTTGCCGTTGTTATCGGAGAAAGCGTCTTTACCGTCCCCCACCATTAATGACCTTTTTGACAGTGATGGACAAGAATGACCGCAGGTAGTCCGGATGGAACTCATTTGCGCTGACTAACAAATTCCTTATCTTGAAAACGATTTAAGTGGGAAAGTTATTATGTTGCATTCGGATGGAAGAAAATCTTTCTTAAATTATTATTACGGATACAAAGTTTTATAAGTACTTATTTTCAAAAGTAAAACAAAATGTCTTTGATTACTTTATTGTAAAATTTATGATTTACCAATCGTAAAATAAGTCAACTGGCATCAAGGTAATAATAACAACAAAACATAGATGTGTTTCCCCCTTTTTTTATATTAAAAATACACACACACTAAACTTTGCAGCAAAGCTTATCCATAAAATAAACAATGGGGTAGGAATTTAATTGCATAAAATAGAAATATGCATCTATTAAGATGTCGGGAGAGTTTTGCTATATTTATATTTTGAAATAAGGGTGGCAAAAGTTCCTCTATACATAATTTTTTCTTTTTTTTCCCCAAATACTGAATAAAGTCTTGAAGGAAATGGGGTTTTGTTTCAGGTTTAAAACTTTTTGAAACGTGAATGCGTTTCAGAATTGTATTTGAGAAGATATTCATTTCCAGTAAACCTTAAAAGAAAATATTCATTTTTTCCCCCTTTATCGGCAAATGTTTTATGAAGAATAAATAATATTTTAGGAAGAGATGCAGAAATCTATTCCTATAGGCTTTTTTTAAAGAAGAGCATTCATATTCATTTTTTTTTTTAATAATGCTTATGGCACACTTATTTGTTCTGAAACACTCAGGAATTGAAAAAAAATTCTCAAATGAACCTGGTTTAAAGGAAATGGGGTTCTAATGACTCTATAACTAATGACATGTAAGCGTTAACAGATAACTCCTATTTTCAACTGAAAATATAATTTATGAGTTTTTTGACAATTTTGAATGAAATAAAGAATGGTAAAAAAGTACGACCTTGCATAATATATTTGTATTGCTTGTAAATATCACTTAATATTTTTTTTTTTTTTTAACATATTACAAACGTTAACAAGGAATGGACGAAAAATTCGTTTAAGGATTCTTGATTTAAATATTTTAACGTTTTTAAGTTGTATTTTCTGTGAATAGCGAGAAGCAAAAATGGGTGAAAAATGCTCTCTATAAGATAATTGAGCATAGAGCTGCCAAATTTAGTTACTACTTACAAAGTTGCTACTTACGTTATATAGTTACGTCTTATAGTTACTACTTACAAAGTAAATGTTCAATAAGGGAAGAGTTTTTCAAAATTTAAATTTTATTTAAATAAAATTTATTGAAATTTTGATCCATTGAAAATATTTCCTTTTCTTTCTTTTTATGGATAATAATTTCTTTTTATCATAATAATCGAATCATAATGGAATCGAACGGAAATTGTATTATTATGTTCAGGATAATTTTAGAATATTTCAGATTTCTCCACTTTTCCTAACATATAAGTTTGTTCCGAAAATCCTAGCGTTCAGTGAAAGTTATGTTGAAAATTTGTAGAAATACATCTATAGTGAAATATCTGATAGATAACATGCATTTGTGAGAACATTCTTGGCAAATATGTCTTATCAATGCATATATTCCAAGAATATTCATTCCCTTGTATAATGTAATGTTGAACACCTTATGGGGTAAAGGTAGGGGGATGGATGCAAAACACATGGGTGCAGGACACGTGGCTCACCAGTTGTGTAAATGGTTTTCTTTGATAGAAGAATGATGATTTATATCGCGGTCGAAGATTACAATGAAGCGGGGAATCACGGGAGTAACGGAATGAACATTCAAACTAAATACTTCAAATTGAAGTGCATCCAAAGTAAATTTGGAAGCTGTTGAGCAGCCTATACAAAACTGGTCTCTGCGTTTTACCCTAAGTGTTACAAGATAAAGATTATATCGAATTTTCGAATTTAAATAAAAATGCTATTACACTTAGAGGAAAAGTATATAACAGTCCTTTAAAATGAATCTATTTTAGAAAATCCTATAAACTGAGCTACAAAATGCAATGACAAATGAATGAGATCATGAATAAATAAATGGAAACTAAATGAATAATAAATGAAAATTTGGAAAAAGCATTTTTTTTTTTTTTTTTCATGAGATAAAGTTTTAAAATTCCATTTAAGTACATGTTATATAAAAGAAATAAATGGTAAAAGTTATAGAAGTAATAAATGGTAAAGATATTGGCATTATTTTCTGAAACTTCAACTCTGTTCGGAATAAAAACCATGGCTATGGAGAAATGGATTTAAATACATTTTTATGAGTAGGAATGCGTGAAAAGAAACACAAATCGATCTTTAAAAATTGTTTCTACAATTTCAAATGATTTCATGCTAACAATTTCAAAATTGTTGTGAAAATTAAATTTGGAAAAAGAAGAAAAAAAATATCTTACGTTTTAGCGACTGATTCTCGAGAAACATGAAAAAATAGGGATCATGAGAGTAATGATTATAATAAAAGGAAAACTGCCTTGAAAATTGAAACAAAAAGCTAAATGCAAATTCAATTTTTACTTCTTTATTCAAGTTAATTTCGGATCTATACCAGATTCTATTCTATACATTAATCACTGTACTAATTCTGTATTCAGTAAGTGATTAATGAATCACTCAAATAAACTGTAGATTTTTGAACAATATGTAAATTAAACAGTATTTAAATATAAGGAAAATATTCTCATATAGGCACTTCAACTTCTTCAAGGTAAGATTCTTTGAATTAGGAATCCATTAATACAGTTAATATCGCTTCATTTATCATTAAAAATTGATTTGATTAGTTTGAAATTTTCAAAAAATTTAGTGAAAAATTCCCTTTTTTTTTTTTTTTTTTTTCCTTTTCCTTTCCTTTCAATTTCCTTTCCTATTGTTATTAAATGTAGGAACACCCTTAAATGATATTTCCAAGTTTTTATATAAATGTTTTTATTCCAAAAGTGTGGATAGACAGCTTTAAACAGTTTGTCAAAGAATGATCGAAGTATATATTCCTCTATAAAAGGAAAACAACATTAATTGGTGAGGTGTCATAATTAAGATGTAAAATTTTCACTTTTCAGTGTAAAAAATATCTTATATTACGTCTTTAGAAAAAATAAAGTATAGGAGACACAGATTTTAAAAATTAACATACATTCTAAAAAAAATATTTATTTGCATTAAATATTACTTATATTATTTGCAGAAACCGTGTGAATGTGTAGCATGATTTTAGTGCATTTATATTTCTAAATGTTTTTTTTCATTTTTATATAATATTTTTAATGAAAAGACAACTTGTAGCCTAGTGTCTTTTGTAAAAATGTCGGTGTAAAGAAAGACATGTAATAATAAATTTAATTATACAAAAATTTTAGTTTAAAAATTTAAGACCTCTAATGGAAAATATTTTTTATCTTTCCAAGATGTGGTAGTTTTTCGAAAAACGAATTCATGTCGCAGTTTAGTTTGGAACTACATATTGCTAACACGAAAAAAAAGTTGGGGAGTGAAAAGTGGGAGAGGGAAGTGGTCAATCAGTAAGATAAGATAGCCAGAAAGATTACAACCCTGTCTCCCCACTGGGGTAATTGGACCCCCGCGGCTGGGAAGGAAAGGGAGTGAAAAATGCACGTTTCTTTTTCGAACACTCTCTCATGTGAAGCTGATATTTTTTGAAGTAATCTTTTGACGAATAGAGATAAATTTTTGATAAGTCTTATTCAGGATAATTAACCGCTCGGAGGGTTAATAGGACCAAATTAAGCCTTCTAAGAATCCCTAAAACAGTGCAAATCTCGGAGTCTCTTTTCCCCACTAAGCTTCCAAAACAATTTTTTTTTTCTTCTCAATTTTAACGAAATCTTCATATAAGTAGTTTTAAGTAGCAAATTTTAAGACGTTGAAATAGCAAAGCACTTAATTGCAGATCATTTCTTAAAAAGTTGATTTCAAAATATTTATCGCAGATAAAGAATATATAACTAAAATGTGAAAGTAATTTTGAACAGGAAAAAAAAAAAAAAAAAATTTTTTTTTTTCTTATCACAATTTAAATAATATTTACTAATAGGATCAGGCATTGTATAAAATTATAAAGCAATATTTTTTTAAGAATTATAAAATAGTCCTTATTAATAATAAAGATAAAAAGGGCGTGCATTGGTGTTATAATGTCATCTACTAAATTCGAACGTTGGTTCGTGCACCTTGGAGCGAATTTTTTGAAATTTTTTTTTTATTTTTGTAGAATTTTAATTAAAAAGTAAGGGAAATTTTGGTGCTTTTTCGTGATAACTTTCGAAAATGTTACAGTGGAAAAATGATTTTTACAGCATCTTAAAATTCAAAAATTATCTTTCCAATTACACCATATTATTTGTCAAATACTTTTTTTATATGTTTAATCATTTTTTTAATAATTTAAGAGTATTTTACTGCAATGTATTTCATTGTTAAATGAAACTCAAAGTTGTTACTACTAATATTTCATCCTGGCTGTATTATAATATTTTATCCATCATGTTGTGATCAATATATATTGATTCGGCTTATCTAGCATGTTTCAATGTAAGGCATGTTTTTAAGGAATATTTTGTTGTTCCTAAAGTTTAAGTTCAAAATTATGTTGTGGTGGGAAAATTTTAGTGTCCCCATTTAAAAATAATTTAGCTTTTTCTTGTAACATAATTCGGATATCTAAAGATATAAAGCGAAAATTAGGAAAAACCGAAGAATTGAGTAAGACATTGTAAATAATATTAAGTTATATGTCTTTAAAAAGTTGAAGTTTTAAAGTACTTTGCTAAGAAAGCAATTGGAATTTTTAATAATCATTTATCCCAATTAACCAACTGGTCTCCAAAGATGGTTTTCATAACATAAAACTTGCAAATGGTAGCTAGTAATGTTATTAGAATAAAGTTCAAAATTTATTTACACAATATTTAATTTGAATAAAATCGATTGCACGATCTTCATAATTAACTGAAAACACGAAATTAAGTAATTTTTAAATGAGTGAAAAAATAATCTCGAGGGCTTTGAGTCGCTTTTAAAGTTGTTGAGTTTGTGAACAATTCCCTATCTGGCCCTGATTATCGATTTAATATGGGCAGATACTTTGTGCACAGGAATGGTAAAATTAGAAGTAATACTGGACAGGCTGTTGGTTAGCGTTTTCAAAAATTGTACTAGCATCGCCTTCCGCTTTTAGTAGGAACTCCTTTATGGGATGTGAGCAGGAAAAAGATGTGTCGCGAAAAAGAAATGCCTATTTGTGGTATCAATCAATAGATTGTATATTCGATGGAAAAATACTAATCTACTGCAGTGGTAGTGCAGAGATTCTTCAATAGAATTTATCCCATTCGATAAGCGGGAGCTTCTTTAAAGAATAGGCATAATAGACTTTTCCGACAACGTTGCAAGACTTTCAGTGCTGTGTAATTGATATTTATGTCACAAAATATGCAATGCGAGATTCAGTTGGGAGCTCAGGCACAAATTAATTATTGATTAAGCCTCAATATTAGTTGGACAAGTGACAACTAATTGCTGTCGCGTTTCGTTGGGAACTGTGAATAAATGTTATGCACATGACAATGGATTTTTTTTTTTTTTTTTTTTTTTTTTGCATACCTCTGTTTTGTTTTTTTCTCAGAAGTCGTAAAAATTTATTGTTATATTTCATATTATAAACATGTATTGATGGATTTCTTGTTTTGCTTTACTCGGGTATCTTTTAATCTTATTATGGATTTTAAAATTGAAAAAAATGTTAATTTCTATCATCAGTTGATTGCTGTTTCAATTTTGGGTGGCAGTAACATATAACAGTCATGGAAACAAATACAACGATATTTGACAAAAAGTGATGCGGCAAAGAAGAAAAAAAATGAATTATTTATGAGTGGAATAGTTTCCAACAGAGAAGTTGTTTAATGGCTGTCTGATTTTGAATCATTAAATAATTCTTTGAACTGAACTAAATAACATCTAGTATTCTTGGACTTCATTTTCTGTGAAGAGTTGCGAGATTTTGCTTTAATCAGTAATTAATTGAATTCAATAATATTACTGGTCTCATTTGGATAGGCATCATTTTGATGTTTTGCGGGATAAAAATATAAAAGCAAAAAGTTGCCTATAATGAATTATAAAATATCACATCCGTAGTGCTTAATCAATGCATTCTTAAGTGACGTCTATCAAATGCATTATAAATTTCTCATTCTTTCACATCGTTATTATTATTATTTTACTTTTAGTATTACGTCAAAGCACAGCTTGAGATTATAAGCTTGCGATATCATGCGAATTCATTTTTTTAAATTCTTTAATTGGTTTGATTGCCCAGAAGCTATATGTTTTCATTGGCTCCGATAGGAGATTTACAACTACAACAAATGCTTTCCATGGGTATTGTAAACAAACAACCCTGTGTACACAGATTTCTGGTAATAATTTGAATAAAATTAAATAAAACCTCTTTAATAAAACCTAAGTTCGCAACGAATTCTAATTGTGTATTCTTGCAGCTATTGATATGAAAATATTCTTACATTCCTTTACACTTTCAGATGATCATCCAGAAAGGTACACTGGTTTAATAAGTGAAATAAATTTCTAAGAATTGATTAGAAAATATTTAAGAATATGTGAATATACATATTCTACTTATTCAGTATGTGCACTCCAAAAATTTTTTTTACTTTGTTTTAATTGTAACTTTGTTCTAAATTATAATTTTAATACTAACTATTGAATTCATGAAGCTTATCGAATATATTTCTCTTAATTTTTCATTGTAACTTATTCATTTATATAATCATACCGAACCATCAAAACCTTTTTATTTTACTAAAATTATTTTCTTATCAATTTTTTTTCGGATCTTTAAAATAGTTACTCAAATCGAAATAAAATTTGAATGAAATCTCGCTTACCATGCATAGTTCCTCTAAATTTCCAAAAAGCACTTCAGGCTCTGCAAACATAGCAAATCCTTCGACTTGAATCTTCTTTAAAGGTTCCATAAATACCTATCCGAATAATGAAATAATAAAGCAAAATGTTTCTGAAAATGTCGGAATTGTATAGAATCAATATCAAGGTAGGTGACTACATTGAGAACTCGTTTTTTTTTTTTTTTTTTTTTTTTTTTTCCCGAACTATGGATTTTTTAAAAAAATTTAATATTCTTATTGCTTGAACAACAGGTTTCTAAATAAAACCGTTGGAATTTTGTTTTTAAGTCTAATTTTTGTGAAGTTACGGTGATTTTCATATTTGCATTGACATACATTTTAACACTATTTTACATCTTTAGATGCTATTTTCTCGAACATAGAATTTTCTTATGAAAAACTTCATAAATTAAAGTCTAATGAATATTTTTGTCCAAATTTGGTATAATAATTTTCAATACTTTCTTCAGCTTCTGAACTGAGAATAAGTAATATATTCATTAAAAAATATTTTATGGTTGTTTTAGTGCTCTACGATGTGAAAAAAATTTGGAATTTTTTTGTTATTTATCAGTTTAACGCCAATATTTAAAGTATGGATAGAAATATAGCTTATGTTTTAGTTCAGGAAATAAATAATATATTCGTTAAACGTTTTAAGCAAATCATTTTGTAAACCTCTAAAAACCTAGATGATTTTTGCTTTATACTTCTATTTAATTAAAAAAAAAGCATTTTTTTTGCATTAAAAAAAACTTGGTATTTAACTGGTATATTTTTCGTTTCATAGATTATTTTTTAATCTTTTTTATGCAAATATTCAAAAGTTTTGAAACGTTTTTCAAAAAATTCATTCCGAACGCAGTGACAAAACTTAAATCTTATTTCTTAGTCAAAGACCATTTCAATTCGAAATTCAAATCAATTAATAAATAAAATTTACTGTAACGCGGTTTAAGAAGGAGTAAATCATTCAGTTAAAAGCAGTCCAGATTGCATAAAATATTCCCATTTATGTTACTGGAAAAAAAATGGAAAAAATAAATGATATAAAAAAATCAGAAAAACAATGAAATAATTAATAATTTTTTTAAAATTTGGAGCAAAGATGCAGAAAGAGGTAAAAAAATATTTAAAACACATATTTCTATTAATTTCATTATTTTTTTTCCAATCTGATTCATTCGTACTATTCTTATCAGGGATTTCATGTTCTATGCGTAGTAAAAGGTGCAAACAAAATCTTCATAAGCCAACTTATTTGGCATAAAAGTTGAGTTAATTTTTTTAACATGAATTGTTTACTGATGCACAAATTCGCGACAATAGGAGGCATTCAATTTAAATTCGGAACAAAGGAGGAAAATTCGAGTGATCTAACCTCTTTTAATAAAACCTTTTTATGGATCATACCGAGTTGTCATTATTAACTCTGGCGACTGTTAATAAGCTGTACTTTTGTAAGGGAAAGATATGAAAATTTTCTTACATTCCTCAGCACCATCAGATGATCGTCCAGAAACATGCACTCGCTTTGGAAGAGATCCCACATAGCTTCCCGCCTTTTGAGTTCGTTTCTGGAACGCGTCAGACTATCTAAATTTTCAATCTGGTGTTCTATTTCATCCAGGGCAGCTATTGAATTATCATTCGAATCTTTTGCAACTTCTTCACCCACGTGATTGCTTCAAAAAGCAGAGATAAAGAGGAAAAGATTAGCAACTTATTGATTCAACTGTTAGGTATTAAGAATCATTTCAGAATTATGTTTACCTGTGCACCGGAGACTTTTGCTGTTCTCCAGTCTTATTTTCGGACTGGGCCTTCGTGAAGTTAGACAAAAGACTCTCTTGATTGGAGTCTTTTTCGACCGATGCCGGAGTTAAGATTCTAGAGATGGTGCGGGTCAGAGTGGATTGGTGAGATGCAGGCAGCTGCTTCCTGGATTGTCTCCTGAAGAGACCTTTGCTCTCCTTTGGTGTCCGGCCTTCCCAAAGTGATACGAATTCTGACCACTGCATGCCCTGTGAATAGGATCGATTTGTAATGAAATGCAGTCGTTTAATCTTCTCTACATGGTTTTGCGGCTGATATCTAATAAACTGTTAAAACCCACTGTCGATGCAGAATTCTGTTTTTATCCAGGTTTGATTTGTTTAAAGCATTTTAATTTTTAATTTATTTGCATCCGTAAATGAAATAATCCGCCCATAGAAATGCATTTCTTATCACAGTGGCAACATCGCCTCAATCATATTATTTCAAGCTGGTGGTAGTTCATAGGTGTCGGATGAAGATTATTTCGCACAGGTATTTAAAAAAAAGACATTGTATTCGAATGAAAAGCATCAGTACAAAATTAAAAAAAAAAAAAAAAACAGAATGAATTTGATTTTAAAAGTATTGAATTTATTTTTTGAATATAGATCAAATTTCCTTTCAGTACCATTTTTTGAATTTATTTAAAATTAATTTTGTTGTAATTATTGTTAAAGTTTTTCAAAAATAAGTATAAATGGAATTTTTGTGATGTTCATTCATTTTTAAACATTTTGCTCCTCTCCGTGTTATAAATTAAGGCAAATATATTCTAGCATTTTTGGCTGGAAGTTTTGTTTCTTTTTGCGGTACGCTGAAATTTTTTATTAAATTAGAAATCAAACATCCTCGATATGCTTACGTATGAGATATTCCGTAAATTCTGCGCGAAACAAAATTTTGAATGCTGAACAATTTTACTTATTATTCTTATACTTTTTATGACCGATGCATCAGGCGAATGAATGGATTAGTTGAAGTCAAATAATTTCCATTAAAACTGAAATATTATTTCAGATGGTAGTAGTGAAACTCATAGCACAATGTATGAAATAAATGCCTATAAAGATTCAAAATACCTTACTGAGAGAGACAGGATGAAATGACATATCGGAGATTGAATGAAACATTTTCATTGCCAATAATCCTGGCAGTAGCGGGTGAGATCCAGAATGACCTTTCTGCATTGATCAGAATGTTCATATACAATATGGCGTATTTAGTGTTTCTCTTCGAAGAATGGAGAGCAGAAATGAATTTTATACCGATTTGGTTCAAAATTTAATATAGATACTAAATCCACACAATTAATTTCATTTACGTTGCTTTTTTTTTCTTTTCTGATTTGTAACTTTCACATATGCAAAAATAGATAGATCAAAAGACAATATGACATATTATATAAAAGAATCTTACAATATATAAAGATTATGGCCATATTATATTAAGATATTATGGCCAAAACTAGATATAGATGTGCAATTCTACTCCTAAACCATATTCAAATTTCCTTTATTTGGGTCAGTTTGTTTTTGAATGCATACGTTTGTACACAAACAAGTTGCACAATAAATATATATCATCCAGAAATTTGAATGGAAGTGCAATGCATTCTTTAAAACCGCCAACATTCATCCACCAGCTCAATGAATTTCGAATCGTCGGGCTTATCGACAGATGCAATTCTAAAAACAGACTCATTCATTAGAATCGAATTTCATCACAGTAATCGCTTTGTATACGAAGAAGTAAAAAATAGTAGAGATCGCTTTTGAAATCAGGTAATTAATACGGTACGAATCGTTGAAGAGCTGCACGAATATTATTTCAAAATTTGAACACTTAACATTTATTGATGCTGGACATTTGGCTAAGGATAGGATGCTTATGCTAATGATATTTTCTTATGGTGGATTTGAAACGGGTTAGTTTTATTATTAGAAACCCTTGCGGATGGTCAGGCATAGGTTATCGATCCTTTCTAATTAGAATATAAGGTTGTTTTAAGGAATTGTTTTTGGAAATCTTTAAAAACAAAAGTCTGTAAGTCTTGGAACTTCTTTTAATGAAACGTATTAAGAATGCCTCCTGGAAATGTAGAATTTCATTTCTTTCTATTAAATTTGTTCGTCATTATAATGCTGGTAGATTCGCTTTGGATTGACAGACGAAATATTTCACATAGCCAAATCCATAGTAAGATAATTAACTCGACCATAGCACGATTATTAGTAGTAACTCTGATTTTGATTTCAACAGTAATGCACAGAGAAAAATATTATTTAATCTGATTATATTTACATGAGTCTAAAAAACTTGACAATAATTTGGAATTTTAGATGAAAAATTAACTTTAATTACCAATCTAGGTCTAGTTCCTCTTACAACACTTAATATCCACCCCATTTGCTTTGTCGGCATTTCTTCTTTGCTTTTTTTATGTATATATGTCTAGATGGGGTAATAACTTTGGAAGGAATGAGCCTTCAATTTAAACCCACTTCTTAGCGCTTTACAGATAAAATTACATATTCTTCTACAACACATTGCTCATAAATTGATCTGCTTAGTTACAATGAGCTGTTGTCACATATAAAATACATCGCATCTTGCTCCGTGCGGCATTACCCAAACATTGTAGTTATAAAATGAATTAACATTCAAAGGAGGAATAAATATTAAACAGCTTTTTGTTTCGAAAATTACCTTGTATTTCGCCAGATGTTCGTCAGAAAATTCAGAAGGCTGTAGATTACTTAACACTTCTTCTAATCCACAAAGAGATTCGGATTTACTTCGGCCAGATCGGTCAAACTGTAGCAAAGTAAGTGTTAAGTGTTTTTGTAAATCATAACAAAAAAATTTCGATTTCTTTATAACTTAAAATCGTATAATTTATAAAGAGATAAAATTTTATACAAAGTCACACTCATATTGATTATAAACTTACCAGACGTAAAAGAGACCAAGTGTTCTTCCCTTTCCTCGACGTATCTGAAAGATAATGCAAATCGATACATACATTTCTCTGAAAATAGAAATGCAGAAAATAAGATAAAAGTTCAAGAGAAAAATTTAAAGTTTTTTAAAAATATTATTTCAAATGTATTTGATTCGAATGTAGAAACGGGAAATATTTCCAACAGCAAGGAAAGTCTCAGGAATTTAATTTAAAAAATTGTTATTATTAAAAACAAAGAATGCGCAAGGAAATTTTTATTCCCATGAAAATGATAAATTGTCGTTTATTTTATTATTGCAATATTAGTTTGTGATTATTTGTTGATGACTTTGAATTTTATGATACGTTAGAAAATTCAATGTCATAAAATTCAAATAAATATATGTTCATAAAATTCAATGTTAGATCCAAACTTTTGCGCGGTAGATTTGAAGACGTAAAAGATGTAAAAATATTGAATCTTAGATATCTTTATAATAATTCTTACATATAAAATTTTTATAATTTTTAAGGCTCTGATGCATATTTATTTGTTTTCCGTAGCACCGGACTCTCAAGAAACGTGTGAAAAGTTTTATTTCTTAATGCTGGTATTCTCGTTGTCTGCCCACGACTTTTATTTTCAGATGGTGAAAAATACTGGTAAAGTTTCAATTTCTGGCAAAAGCAGTCGCATTAGAAAGAAATGAAACCATAATTGTAGTTTTACAAAATCCTTTTTGTAAGATAGTATTTTATAAAAATAACAAAGAAAATCTGTGATGCATGAAAATTCATGTTAATAAAATATCCTTTATTTTTTAACGTATAAATTTTACAGTTTGAACATTTAAAGAATAGGTTAATCTCTTCAAGGTTATCAATGCATATATTTTTATTCAATTTTTTAAAAATTAAAATGGTTCAAAGTTAAAAAAAACCGCTCTCCTCAGCAAGTCGGTGTATGAATGTAGATTTCTTTCATCCGCATATAAAAAAAAAATCCATTACTTATTTCTGTCATTTGTAATCATTTTTGTGTTTTGTAATCTTTTTTGTTTTTCTGTGTTCTGTAATTTTGAAGATAAAAAAAAAAAGGAGAAAAATGGAATTGCAAGTTTGGTTCGGTGATCAAAGATAGAAGCGGTCTGATTTTTCTTGATCTTTTCGGAAGCACAGGAAAAATATTCCTTCTCAGTTTGCTATTAGCTCAAAATCGGAGTCCAAGCTAGTTGTCAAAAAAAAAAAAAAAAAAAAAAAAAACTTATATTTATTCTATTCTGAATGACAAAACAAGAAGTGCTGATTTCGAGTATTCCCATCATTTCCACCAACACGTCATGAGATTTCATACGACTGCAGTTCCCCTTTTAGTCTTGCATTTTGAATGGCATCGACGAAACACAAGGTCAGCTGATTCAAATGTGTGAAGGAAAATCAACGACTTTCATATGGTCACGTGTGGGAGAGTCGAAAAATTTATTTATTTTTGCAAAAGACAGAAAGGCCAAAAATATTATGCATCTCAAAGCACTCGATTAAACTTTTCAAATTGCTGCCAGTTATACTGATTGACTCTAGATAAAAATCGGCAGCACGATGCCGGTTCATCTTCTGATCATTCTTAACATCTGAATTAGGTTCAACGAATCGCTGTGGACTGAAGGTGAACTGGAGGGTCCGAAATAGAATTCTATCCAACATCCCTCGTTTATGATGGCCAACTTTGACGTCGAATGTTAAACATCTTCCAATTATTGCAGCATATATTCTCATTATTCACAAAAGAGAAAATAAACTTATACGATGATCAAGAACGTTTAAGATTAAATACCAGGATATAATTTGAGCCATTTCTGTTGGCATTTCTTAACGCATAAATAGTTTCGTTAAAAGTTACATTTATTATGATTCTTGTCGCCTTTGGAAGCCAGCTGGTTCGCCGGGATCATTGATTATACTCATATTCATTTAAATCGATATACAACTCTATGCTCGTGATTCCTTAAAACTGTCAGACATTAGAGCCATATTGTTTTAATTGCCTTACATATGCTCTGTTTATTGAGTACATGAACCCTTCTGATAGAGACTAATCCTATGATATCATAGCTCTATTAAAAACACAAATGGGAGTTTCATTTATCTTTTTAATTTCACAGTATGGTAACCATTCTTTTTACATATCTTGCCTAAAACACAAATATTAGGCAGAATCTTTTGTCCTTCACTTTCAACAATAGAAAAAAATATCACGCAATTATATATTTTAGAAAATTATGAAAACGGTTTGAATTTCAGAGCAAAAATATAATTTGTTGTTAGAAATTAAGTAAAGAAATGCTTTTTAAAATTTGCAAGATTATTAAATTGATTTAATTGAAAAGATAATTTTTTGAATTTTAAGATGGTATAATTTTTTTTGTATTCTCATATTTTTGGATGTTATAGAGAAAAAATACAAAAAATGAGCACGATTTTTAATGAATTAAAATCAAAAATGTCGTTTCTAGGATCACCTTCCTATGCTCATATTTATATTTATTCTTGTTAGATATATCTGAACATGTTGTGTTTAAGAAAGAGATTATTTTAAATTTTTGATCGAATATAATTAACCTATTTTTCTTCAAAATATACAACTAATAGAAAGTATATGCCATATTTCTCCACTCGATTTTCTAAACTTTGGTATATATAAAATTCGACAAGAGCACAATAAATGAGGGACGACTTAATAGTTCGAGGCATTATTAATTTCCGAATATATGTTGCAATAATAATCAATGCGAAGATAGAAATAGAAGTTAAAGTTTACCTTCGGAAATGGACAAGCTTTGAGTAGAGCCATCGTAATCTGAGGAAAGAAAAAAAAAGCAGATTTTAAGCAAACATTTCCATGAAACTCAAAAGAAGCATCTCGGTTTTTATTTAGCACACATATAAAAAATATAAATAATGTTCACTGCATGCATTTTTTATTTATACTATTATTGCATACATTTTATGTATACTTTATCAACATCTCCTTTCAAGCAAACATTCCACGTGTATTTTATTATCATAATTTAAAGTTGATTTAATTTCTATGTTGTATACGCATTTCAATAAAAATATAAATTCTCTGAGGAATTTCCTTCCTATTTTCTTCAGTAAAGTAAAATATTTGTTTAAAACATTTCATATTAAAGTAAATCCCATACTTTGGTTTAAAAAAATCAGATAAAAAAACAACAACTTTTTTTTTAAATGTGAGAAGGATAGTTAGTCCAAAATCATTTTCGCAAAGATGATTTTTTTCGCATACATAGATATATTAAACGTTTGTCTCAAATGTTCTGCTATAGAATAAATTTCCTCCCTAAGAATTATTTTAATTTTAAAGTTTTCCTAAATTTGATGTTTTAAATATCTCTTTCAATGCAATAGATTCTCGACTATCGGACCTCCATAAATCAGGCATAGTTTAAAAATGCTCTTTAGTTCCTATTATACACAGAAGTGGGTAGCCATAGGTAATATTCAAAACAATCCTTATGGATAATAGGGCACCGATAGTTACAACGTTTCCTTTCTTAAAAGCTTATTTCTAAATCGTTAAAGATTGGTGTATACTTCCGATTGGTAAAAATGTTTTTAATGGCATATAAAATTTTAATATACGTTGTTTAGATCAATAAATACAATATCGAAAACTAATTTTTTTTACAATCCCCTGGTCCTATTTTTCATATTTATTAATACACTACGAAAAAAACTTTCATTATTTTATGACTAAAACTGACCGAGTGAAATCTAATATATGAGGATCGTAT
Organism: Argiope bruennichi; assembly: GCF_947563725.1. Taxonomy (NCBI): domain Eukaryota; kingdom Metazoa; phylum Arthropoda; class Arachnida; order Araneae; family Araneidae; genus Argiope; species Argiope bruennichi. The sequence goes on along the minus strand of NC_079153.1, from coordinate 1,506,484 downwards.
ACAAATTTATTCCATGATTCAATTATCAATTTTTGAAAAAGTAAAATGTTT